>NC_091555.1:7367882-7372882 GCF_042767895.1 Penaeus vannamei | reverse complement strand
TCTCCTCCCTCCTCCTCCCCCTCTTTCCCCCTTCCTTCCTCCCTCCTACCCCCTCCCTTCCTTCTTACCTCCCCCTCCCTCCTCCCCCTCCTTCCTTCCTCCTCCCTCCTCCCCCCTCCTTCCCTTACTAATCCCTCCTACCCTCCTTCTTACCTCCTCCCTCCTCCCCCTCCTTCCTTCCTCCTCCCTCCTTCTTGCCTCCTCCCTCCTCCCCCTCCTTCCTTACTAATCCCTCCTCCCCCTCCTTCCTCCCTCCTCCCTCCTCCCTCCTCCCTCATCAACGAGAGACCTTCGATGTTCGCCTACGCCCACGTCCTCTCGAGTAGCGATGAAGGCGCGTTCGAGTGCAAGTCTATTTTTTCTCTCTCTTTTTGGGGGGTGAGGGCAGGGAGGGGAAAGGAAGGAGGGGAGGAAGGAGGAGGCGAGGAGGGAAGGAGGTGAGGAAGGAGGAGGGAGAGGAAGGAGGAGAGAAGAGGAAGGAGGAAGAGGAGGAAGGAGGGGAGGAAGGAAGGAAGGAGGGAAAAGGAGGGGAAGGGAAGGAAAGGGGGAGGAAGAGGGAAGGCAGGGATGAGGAAGGAGGAGAGGAAGTGAGAGAGGGAAGGAGAGGAAGGAGGAGGAGGAGAGAGGAAGGAAGGAGAGGAAGGAAGAGAGGAAAGGGAGAAGGAGGGAGGAAGGGGAAAGTGAAGGAAGGGGGAAGGAGAAGAAGAGGAGAGGAAGAGAGGAAGGAAGGAGGGAGGAGAGAGGAAAAAGGAGGGAGGAGAGGAAGGAAGGAGGAAGGAAGGAGGGGAAGAGAGGAAGGAGGAGGCAGGGGAAAGAAAAAGGAGGAAGGGAAGGAAGGAGGGAGAGGGAAGGAAGATGAGGGAGAGGGAAGGAAGGAGGAAGAGAAGGAAGAAAAGGAAAAGGGGGAAGGAAGGAAGGAGGAGGGAAGGATGAGGAGAGGGTAGGAGGAGAGGGAAGGAGGGAGGAGAAGGGAAGGAGGAGGGAGGAGAGGAAAGAAAGGGGAGAGGGGAAGGAGGGGGAGAGGGAAGGAGGGGAGAGAGGAGTAGGAGGGAGGAAGAGGGAAGGGAGGGAAAAGGGTGGGGGGGTGAGGAGAAGGAGGAGGAGAGGGAAGGAGGGAAAAGGGAAGGAGGAGGGAGAGGGAAGAAAGGGGAGAGGGAAGGAGGAGAGGGTGGGAAGGGGAGAGAGGAGAAGGAGGGAAGAGTGTGGAGGCTGAGAGAGAGGAGGGAGAGGAAGGAGGGGGAAAGGGAAGGAGGGAGAGGGGAAGGAGGAAGGGGAGAGGAGAGAGGAGGGAAGGAGGGAGGAGAGGGAGGGAAGGGGAAGAGAGAGGAAGGGGGAGAGGGAAGGAGGGGGAGGGGGTAGGAGGGGGAGAGGGAAGGAAAAGGGAGAGGGAAGGAGGGGGAGAAGGAAAGGGAGGGGAGGAGAGGAAAGGAGGGGGAGAAGGAAGGAGGGGGAGGAAGGAAGGAGGGGGAGATGGAAGGAGGGGGAGAAGGGAAGGAGGGGGAGAGGGAAGGAGGGGGAGAGGGAAGGAGGAGGAGAGGGAAGGAGGAGGGGAAAGGTAGGGAAGGAGGAGGAGAGGGAAGGAGGGGAAGGAGGAGGAAAGGGGAAGGGGAAAAGAGGGTAAGAAGAGGGAAAGAGGTAAGAAGGGGGAGAAAAGGGAAAGGGGGAGAAATGGGGAAGAATGGGAAGGAGATGGGAAGGAGGGAAGGGGTAAAGGGGGTACAGGACTGAAGTAAAGGGAAAGGTGGGGAGGGGGAGGAACTGGGGTGAGGAGGGCTGAAGTGGTAAGAAGGGAGGGGGAGGAGAAGGAGGGAGGGGGCAAAGGGGGAAAGGACAATGCTAAAAGGTTAAGTGGTCAGAGGAGGGGAAGGGTTAGGGGAGGAGAGAGGGGCGATGGAGGGGAGGGGAGGAGGCAAAAGGAAGGAGGAGGAGGAGGGGAAGAGGAGGAGGAGACTGGGGATTGGTGGAAGAAGGAAGGGGAATGAATACTGGGGATAGGGGAAAAGGGGAAAGGGACTGGGGGAAGGGGAAGGGGAAGAAAGACGAGGTAATAGAGGGGAGGGAAGAGAGAAAGAGGACTAGGGGGTAGGTGGGGGGGAAGGGGAAGGAGGACTGGGGTCAGGGGATAAGGGAAAAGGGACAGGGGGAAGGGGAAGGGGAAGAAAGACGAGGTTAGGGGGAGGGGAAAGAAGACTGGGGGTAGGGGGAGGGGGGGGGAAGGAGGACTGGGGGCAGGGAGGGGGAGGGGGAGGAGGAAGGGGCAGGGGAAGGGAGGATTGGGAAGGGACATGTCAACAACAACATGATCGCCCACACACAGCCAGTGAAGGGAGATGTGTAGCAGGAAAGGATTCTCATTTCTTTTTTTTCGTTTCTCTTTTATCTTTTTGATTAATTATTTTGATTAATCTGTTCTTTTCGTGCTTCATTTTCTCTTTCTTTTATTTTTGATGTGCGCTGCTACTTTTTTTTTCTCTTTTCTTTGTATTTTGTGTGTTTGTTTATTTCTCTTTCCCTCTCTTTGTCTCTCTTTCTCTCTATATTTCTATGCCCTCCTCGATCTTTTTCTCTTCTTTTCGTGTCTCTCTCTCGTTTTTTTCTCTTTCGTTCCCTCTTCTCTCTTTGTTTATTCGATTCCCTTCTTTATTATCTGACTCAAGGTATATGTAAACAGGTAACACCGTATGGTATTTATTAATATTTTATCTTTGCCATTTTGTACTCTTTTTAATCGTGATTTTTCCATTGTCGTGTCCTTCTTCATTTCCTTTTGTTGAGACATATATATATATTTTTTAAGGTTAGGTTAGGTTAGGTTGGGTTAGATTAGGTTAGGTTAGGTTAGGATAGGATAGGATAGGATAGGATAGGATAGGATAGGTTAGGTTAGGTTGGTTAGGTTAGGTTTGGTTTGATTAGGTTAGGTTAGGTTAGGTTAGGTTAGGTTAGGTTAGGTTAGGTTAGGTTAGGTTAGGTTAGGTTAGGTTAGGTTAGGTTAGGTTAGGTTAGGTTAGGTTAGGTTAGGTTAGGTTAGGTTTAGTTAGGTTAGGTTAGGTTAGGTTAGGTTAGGTTAGGTTAGGTTAGGTTAGGTTAGGTTAGGTTAGGTTAGGTTAGGTTAGGTTACGTTAGGTTAGGTTAGGTTTAGGTTAAGTTAGGTTAGGTTAGGTTAGGTTAGGTTAGGTTAGGTTAGGTTAGGTTAGGTTAGGTTTGATTAGTTTTGGTTAGGTTAGGTTAGGTTTGGTTAGGTTAGGTTAGGTTAGGTTAGGTTTGGTTAGGTTAGGTTAGGTTAGGTTAGGTTAGGTTAGGTTAGGTTTGATTAGCTTTGGTTAGGCTAGGTTAGGTTTGGTTAGGTTAGGTTAGGTTAGGTTAGGTTAGGTTAGGTTTGGTTAGGTTAGGTTAGGTTAGGTTTGGTTAGGTTAGGTTAGGTTTGGTTAGGTTAGGTTAGGTTAGGTTAGGTTAGGTTAGGTTTGGTTAGGTTAGGTTAGGTTAGGTTAGGTTAGGTTAGGTTAGGTTAGGTTAGGTTTGGTTTGGTTAGGTTAGGTTAGGTTAGGTTAGGTTAGGTTAGGTTAGGTTAGGTTAGGTTACGTTAAATTTGGTTAGGTTAGGTTAGGTTAGGTTAGGTTAGGCTAGGCTAGGCTAGGCTAGGCTAGGCTAGGTTAGGTTAGGTTAGGTTAGGTTAGGTTAGGTTAGGTTAGGTTAGGTTAGGTTAGGTTAGGTTAGGTTAGGTTAGGTTAGGTTAGGTTAGGTTAGGTTTGATTCGGTTAGGTTAGGTTAGGTTAGGTTAGGTTAGGTTAGGTTAGGTTTGATTCGGTTAGGTTAGGTTAGGTTAGGTTAGGTTAGGTTAGGTTAGGTTAGGTTAGGTTAGGTTAGGTTAGGTTGGGTTAGGTTAGGTTAGGTTAGGTTGGGTTAGATTAGGTTAGGTTAGCTTAGGTTAGGTTAGGTTAGGTTAGGTTAGGTTAGGTTTGATTGGTTTAGGTTAGGTTAGGTTAGGTTAGGTTAGGTTAGGTTTGATTACGTTAGGTTAGGTTAGGTTAGGTTAGGTTAGGTTAGGTTAGGTTAGGTTAGGTTAGGTTAGGTTAGGTTAGGTTAGGTTAGGTTAGGTTAGGTTAGGTTAGGTTAGGTTAGGTTAGGTTAGGTTAGGTTAGGTTAGGTTAGGGTTGGTTAGGTTAGGTTAGGTTAGGTTAGGTTAGGTTAGGTTAGGTTAGGTTAGGTTAGGTTAGGTTAGGTTAGGTTAGGTTAGGTTAGGGTTGGTTAGGTTAGGTTAGGTTAGGTTAGGTTAGGTTAGGTTAGGTTAGGTTAGGTTAGGTTAGGTTAGGTTAGGTTAGGTTAGGTTAGGTTAGGTTAGGTTAGGTTAGGTTAGGTTAGGTTAGGTTGTTAGGGTTAGATTAGGTTAGGTAATATTGGTTATAACAACAACAATAATGCTGGTGGTAATATTTATGATAATGATAGCGATGATAATGATAATGAGGATAATGATGATAACCACAACAACAACAGCAATAGTGATGTTAATGATAATAATGATGATAATGATAATGATGGCAATAATAGCGATGGTAATAGTAGTAATAGTGGTTATAATATTAATAAAGACAATGATTATGATGATGATTATGATACCAATAATCATCGTAATGATAATTAGAGTGGTAATAATAACAATGATCATAGCGATGTATTAATAATGATGATATTGATGATTATCATTATTGTTATTGTAATAGCAAGTGATGGTAATGACAATAATGATGATTTTGATGATAACGATAATGATGATAATGATAATGATAACGATAATGATGATAATGATAATGATAACGATAATATTGATATTTTGGGTAATGATGAGAGCAATAATGGTAGGAATATCTATATCAATAATAATGAAGATAATAATAATAATAATAAGATAAATAGATCTTGAAAAATACCCAAGTATTCTATTTTGATGAGTGATGATATATATCATTATAACATGATATTCTCACTCTTCTTCTTAT
>NC_091555.1:7347716-7355216 GCF_042767895.1 Penaeus vannamei | reverse complement strand
AAGAATAAGAATGAGGATAATAATAATGATAGCATTAAAAATAATATGATAATGAAAATGATAACAATAATGATACAAATAATAATGATAATGATGATGATAACGATACTACTACTACTAATGGTAATAAAAATAACATTGATAATAATGATAATGATAAAAGTGAAAATATTAATGGTAATGATAAAAATGCTAATGATAATAGTAGGAAGGATAACAATAATGATAATGATAATAATAATGATAATGTAATAGCAATGATAACAATAATGATGATAATAACAAATGTAAAAACATTGATGACAATAATAATAATAATAATAATAATAATAATAATAATAATAATAATAATAATAATAATAATAATAATAATAATAATAATAATAATAACAATAATAATAATAATGATGATGATGATGATAGTAATGATAGTAATAATAACAATGGTAATAATAGTAATAACAAAGATAGTAATAATAATAATAATGATAATAATAATAATGATAATAATGATAATTAGAAATGATAATGATAATAATGATGATAATAATGATATCAACAAAAATAATATACAATAATAATAACAATAATAATGATGATAATGATAATAATGCTAATAATGCTAATAATATTGATGATAATAATAAAAATAATAACTGGTAATGATAATAATAATAATAATGATAATAATATTAACAGTATTAATAATGATAATAATGCTAATGACAATGACAGTAGTAGTAATAATAAAAACAATGATGATAATAGTAATGATGATTATTATTGTTACTTATAATACTAATAACCGTGATAATGATAAAAATCATATTGACAATCATAATCACAAGAAGAATGATAATGACAGTAATGGCAATGAGTGATAATAGGAATTGAAGTTCTTATCATTATTATGATAATACGAATAGTGATTATAATAATAATGATGATAATGATTATGATGATAATGATTCTGATGAAAATGATAATGATAATGATAATGATAATGATAATAATGGTATTAGTAAAAAAAATAATAAATAATAACAACAACAATGATTATATTAATTATAATGAGAATGAGGATGATAATGAAAATAGTGTTAATAGAAATAACAGTGATTATCATGATAATGATGATAACAATAATAACAAAAACGGTAATGATTATAATAATGATGATAATAGCAATAGTAATGATGATGATAATAATGAGGCTAATCATTTAAATGATAGTAACAATAATGAAATGATAATAACAATAAGAAATTAATAATAACAGTGATAGCTATAATAACAATAACAATAATAATGATAATAGCAATGATGATAACAAGAATGCATGCAATAATAATTATAAGAATAAAGATGATACTAATAACCGATACTAATAATACTAATGATATTGAAAATAAGCATAATGACGATAATGATTATGACAATGAAGATAATAGTGATGAAAGTTATAATAACTATGATATTATCAATAACAATAATAGTAGTGATAATGATGATAATAATAAATGTAGTAGTAGTAATGATAATAATTATAATGATAATAGTAATGATAGTGATAATGATAATGATAATGATAATAATAATAATGATGATAATGAAAGATATTATAACAATAATGATAACTGCAATAATAGTGATTATAATGACAATGAAAATAACAACAATACTATTACTATTAATAACAATTATAATGATGATAATGATAATGATGATAATAATTATAAAGATAATAATGATAAAAGTAATGATAAAAGGGGTAATAACAATGATAAAATAGTAATGATAATAAACATAATAACAACAATGATAATAATGATAATAATATCAATAATAATAATAAAACAATAATGATTGTAATAATGATGATGATAATAATAGTAATAATGATTATAATAATGGTAATGATAATAGTAACAATAATGATGATGATAATAATAATAATAATAAGAATCATGATAATAATGATAATAACGATGATAATAACAATAATGATTGTAACAATGATGATAATAAGGATAATAATGAGGATAATATCAACAATGATAGTAATAATGATGATGATAATAACAATAATGATAACAATAAGGACGATAATAATAATTGCAATAATAAAGATGCCAATGCTAATGATAATGATCAAAATAAAAACAATGTTAATGATAATAACAATAAGAATTATAGTAATAATGATGGTAATGATTATAATAATAATGATAATACTACTAATAATAATGATAATGATAATAATGATAATAATAATAATGACAATAATAATAATAATGATAATAATGATAATAATAATAATAACAATAATAATAATAACAATAATAATAATAATAATAATAATAATAATAATTATTATTATTATTATTATTATTATGATAATAATAATGATAATGATAATGATAGTAATAATGAAAGCAACAATGATAATAAAAATATTGATGATGATAGTAATAAAAAAGATGATAATGATAACACTGTTAGTAATAATAATAATGATGATAATGATAATAGTTGTAAGACTAATAATAACAGCAATAATAATAATGATAATAGTAATAATGATAACAATGATAATGATAATGATGATGTGATATTGATAGGTTTGATAATAACAGTGAAAGTAATAATTATGACAATGATGATGATGATAATAGTAATACTGATAACGCTGATGATAATAACAATGTTACTACTACTACTACTACTACTACTACTACTACTACTGCTAATGATAATGATAATAATGATGATGATGATAGTTATGATAATAACAGTGAAAGTAATAATAATGATATGATGATAATAGTAATGATGATAACGCTGATGATAATAACAATGATACTACTACTACTACTACTACTACTGCTAATGATAATAATAATATCAACAACAATAACTAGAAGCACTGAGAGAGCGCATACCTCAGCCAAGGCAAGATGATCACTGATGCACTGAAAATAATGACGCTTGAAGAATTACATTAAAATTATTTATTTATTTATCAAGTACACAGGTGACGTCCGTAAACATAATGTATTTTATTTTATTTTATTTTATTTATTCATTTATTTTATTTATTTTTTATTTTCTTATTTTTTTGAGGGGGGTGATAAAGGTAATGATAATAATTGTTGCTGATGAAATAATAATAATAAAAAAAATCGTGGATCCTGGTAACCACCAGGATTTAATAGAATCTAAGTTAGGTAAAGATACACCTATGGTAGAATAAAATCATAAAAATTCTGTTCATAACTTTTTGAGTTGGATTTGCAATAGGGTTAATTCATACAATCATATAAAAAAAAAAATGGATCCGGATGATGATCCAAATCACCACCAAAATAAAAGTTCATAAAAAATCTGTCCATAACTTCTTGAAATTATCCTGCTAGCCCACGGACAAATGAACAAACAAACTAACTAGCCAACGCGACCAAAAACATGGCGGAGGTAATAATGTTAATAATAGTGATAATGACAATGATGAAAATGAAAATCATCATCATCATCATCAGCTTTATCATCACAATCATTATTATCATCAAAATCATTATAAAATAACACTAATAATCACTATCAGATTCCTTTCCTGATAATTTAAACCAAATATTCTAACCAACAAACAGAGATCGAGAGAAACAAATCAATAATTCGTTTACTTTCGCACACTTAACGCCAGTGACATAAAACGTAATAATGCTCTTTTCACAGCTACTTTATCTCTCTCTAACATTTCTAGCTTCCTCTCTATTTATAAGGTCTTATCAATCTCTCTTTTCTTTATTCCTTAATCCTTTCTCTCTCCCCTCTGTTCCCTTTCTCTTTCCTCTCTCTTTTCTCTTTGTCTTCTTCCTCTCTCTCTCTCCTTTCCTCTCTCTTTCCCTTCTGTTCTCTTCCTTTTCCCCTCCTCTCTCTTTCCCTTCCCTTTCTCTTTCCTCTCTTTTCTCTGTCTCTTTCTTCTCTCTGTGTGATTTTTATTCTCTCTGTATGTCTGTGTGCGTCTCTCTCTGTCTCTGGCTTTCTCTTTCTCTGTCTGCGTGTCTGTGTGTATGCCTATCTGTCTGTTTCTCTCTCTCTCTCTATCTCTTTGTCTGTCGGTCTGTCTCCCTCTTTGATTCTCTCTATCTCTCTCTCTCTCTCTCTCTCTCTCTCTCTCTCTCTCTCTCTCTCTCTCTCTCTCTCTCTCTCTCTCTCTCTCTCTCACACTCTCTCACTCTCCTCTTTTCTATCTTCTTTCTTCTTTGGGTGACATTAATAAGTTATGCTCTTTTTTGAAGTTCTCTCTATTCTCCTTTTCCCTCTCTGCTTCGTGTTGGTGGCAGTTTTAATTCCGCGAAACTGAATGTTATTCCACTTCCAACATCACCGAGAAATCATTGCCATCCTTTGAATGCTCTCTATGTCTCAATCTCTTCCAATTCTTCATTTGTATTCCTGTCTGCGGCCATGTTCTCTTAATCTCTCTCTCTCTCTCGCTCTCTTCTTCACCTCCTCTTCCCATCCTTTCAATCTCTTCCCCCCCCCCCCCCCGCGTTCAGTCTGTGTGTGGGTGGCAGTGGGAGGAGCGAAGGTGTTGCCCTCTGGCGGTCACTCAATTACCGTCTGTAGGCTGGCGCGGCATTAACGCCATTCATAAATCCGCCTTTGTGTAGTTTTTGAAGAGTCATGCACTTGCCCTCGATACAAGACACTGCAGAGAAAATGCCAATGTCTGCAGTAAGGGTCTATTAAACGGCAATATAATCATCAACACGAAAATCGGCGTTAAATTCACATTAACCGACCCCAAATCCGATACATTTTATTCCCCCCCTATGCGATCCCGTCCCTCCCGCCAACCCAGACATATACTAGAATGGACACACAAAAGAATAATAAAAAAAACAGACATGCCCAAACTTTAGAAACGGATTCAAGATTTCGCGATCCCACCCTGATAACTCAGCTTTATGTGGATACGCTCTAGAATATCAATAATACAGCTCGCTTCCCACATGCCTGTTTCTGGTGGGATCCGGAAATGAAAAAATGTGTTTTCTTTCGTGGGTTTGTGTAACATGACATGCTGCAGAAGAGGAGGAAAGGAATGAGAAATGAGGAAGAGGAAGAGAGGAATGAGAAATGAGGAAGAGGAAGAGAGGAATGAGAAAGAAGGAAGAGGAAGAGAGGAATGAGAAAGAAGAAGAGGAGGAAAGGAATGAGAAAGGAGGAAGAGGAGGCAAGGGATGAGAAAGAAGGAAGAGGAAGAGAGAATGAGAAAGAAGGAAGAGGGGGAAATGAATTAGAAATGAAGATGAGGAAGAAAGGAATGAGATATGAAGAAGAGGAGGAAAGGAATGAGAAATGAGGAAGAGGAGGAAAGGAGTGAGAAATGAGGAAGAGGAAGAGAGGAATGAGAAAAGAGGAAGAGGAGGAAAGGAATGAGAAATGAGGAAGAAAGGAATGAGAAATGGGGAAGAGGAGGAAAGGAATGAGAAATGAGGAAGAGGAAGAGAGGAATGAGAAAGAAGGAAGAGGGGAGAAGGAATGAGAAAAAAAGAAAGAGGAGGAAAGGAATGAGAAATGAGGAAGAGGAGGAAAGGAATGAGAGAGAAGGAAGAGGAGGAAAGGAATGAGAAATGAGGAAGAGGAGGAAAGGAATGATAAAGGAGGAAGAGGAGGAAAGGAATGAGAAAGAAGGAAGAGGAGGAAAGGAATGAGAAATGAGGAAGAGGAGGAAAGGAATGAGAAAGAAGGAAGAGGAGGAAAGGAATGAGAAATAAGGAAGAGGGGGGAAGGAATGAGAAAAAAGAAAGAGGAGGAAAGGAATGAGAAATGAGGAAGAGGAGGAGATGAATGAGAAATAAGGAAGAGGAGGAAAGGAATGAGAAATGAGGAAGAGGAGGAAAGGAATGAGAAAGAAGGAAGAGGAGGAAAGGAATGAGAGAGAAGGAAGAGGAGGAAAGGAATGAGAGAGGAGGAAGAGGAGGAAATGAATAAGAAATGAGGAAGAGGAGGAAAGGAATGAGAGAGAAGGAAGAGGAGGAAAGGAATGAGAAAGAAGGAAGAGGAGGAAATGATAAGTAATGAGGAAGAGAGAGGAAAGGAATGAGAAAGAAGGAAGAGGGAGGAAAGGAATGAGAAAGAAGAACGAGGAGGAAAGGAATGAGAAAGAAGGAAGAGGAGAAAGGAATGAGAAAGAAGGAAGAGGAGGAAAGGAATGAGAAATGAGGAAGAGGAGGAAAGGAATGAGAAAGAAGGAAGAGGGAGGAAAGGGAATGAGAATGAGTAAAGAGGAAGAGAGGAATGAGAAAAAAGAAAGAGGAGGAAAGGAATGAGAAATGAGGAAGAGGAGGAAATGAATGAGAAATAAGGAAGAGGGGGAAATGAATGAGAAATGAGGAAGAGGAGGAAAGGAATGAGAAAGAAAGAAAAGAAGGAAAGGAATGAGAAATGAGGAAGATGAGGAAAGGAATGAGAGATTAGAAAGAGGAAGAAAGAAATGAGAAAGAAGGAAGAGGGGGAAAGGAATGAGAAAGAAGGAAGAGGAGGCAAGTAATGAGAAATGAGGAAGAGGAGGAAAGGAATAAGAAAGAAGGAAGAGGAGGAAAGGAATGAGAAATGAGGAAGAGGAGGAAAGGTATGAGAAATGAGGAAGAGGAGGAAAGAAATGAGAAATGAGGAAGAGGAGGAAAGGAATGAGAGAGAAGGAAGAAGAGGAAATGAATGAGAAAGAAGGAAGAGGAGGAAATGAATAAGAAATGAGGAAGAGGAGGAAAGGAATGAGAAATGAGGAAGAGGAGGAAAGGAATGAGAAAGAAGGAAGAGGAGGAAAGGAATGAGAAATGAGGAAGAGGAGGAAAGGAATGAGAAAGAAGGAAGAGGAGGAAAGGAATGAGAAAGAAGGAAGAGGAGGAAAGGAATGAGAAATGAGGAAGAGGAGGAAAGGAATGAGAAATGGGGAAGAGGAAGAAAGGAATGAGAAATAAGGAAGAGGAGGAAAGGAATGAGAAAGAATGAAGAGAAGGAAAGGAATGAGAAATGAGGAAGAGGAGGAAAGGAATGAGAAATGAGGAAGAGAAGGAAATGAATAAGAAATGAGGAAGAGGAGGAAAGGAATGAAAAATAAGGAAGAGGAGGAAAGGAATGAGAAAGAAAGAAGAGGAGGAAAGGAATGAGAAATGAGGAAGAGGAAGAAAGGAATGAGAAAGAAAGAAGAGAAGCGGAAGAGGAGGCGAAAGAGGAGGATGATAAAGAAAGAAGAGAAAAGAAGAGTGGAATTATAAGGAAGAAGTGTAGGGAATGAAAGGTAAAGAAGAAATAGGGGAGGGAAATATAGAATTGATAAAAGAATAGGTGAGGATATGAAGGAAAAGAGAAGAAAAAAAAAGCCTACATTGTCGTGCCTCTCAATAATAAACATTCTGAAATCAATATATATTAACCACCTAACACATGCAACATTCCACCTATCCTCCTATTCCAGTTCACCGCAAA
>NC_091555.1:7312716-7325216 GCF_042767895.1 Penaeus vannamei | reverse complement strand
AGAAACCAATGGGATTGCAAGTCAATAAACGAAGGGGATGTATCCGAGATTGCATGTATAGCTTCTCTTTGCAGTGATTCAGAGATTACTCCTATAATGATTTTAATAGAGTTTCTTTAAATCGGTTACGTTTCTTCATTATGCCTTCATGAAAAAAAAACTGAAAATGTAAGTAATATAATTGAATTCTTGGAGTAATTTAGCCAAATAACTCCAAGATTTTATTAGTTACCTCACTAAAGTTGCAGGTAGTGTAACGATGAAGATTTGGCTTATTAAACTACTATCTCAGAGGAATTCATCATATCGAACATAACTCTACGGTGCCCAACGCCACATTTAACTAACTTCTATCAACCGCATATCCCGAACTACAAAGATACCAAGACCCAATACGTTTATGTCATAATCACGAAAAGGAATTCTAAAAAGATCAAAGCAACAACAACAGAGAAGTCTTTAACCAAAAAAAGAAAGAAAGAAAGAAGGAAATAGATAGAGAAAGAGAGAGAGAGAGAGAAAGGAAAAAAAAAAAGACCCAGTGACTGCCAAATCCAAGGACAAGAGGAGAATGACGAGAAGAGTCCAGCGCGTGGCGGGGAGAGAAGGGAAGTGAGGGGGGGTGAAGGGGGGACGAACCGGATACGAAGAGGAGGTGGGGGATGATGCGCGAGTATGAGGGGGAGGAGGAGGTGGGGACAGAGGGAGGAGGAGCAAGTGGTGTGGGGGTTGGGGGGGAGGGTTTGAGGGGGCGTAGGAGGCCATGAGGGGGGGGGGAAGAGCCCTGACCTGAATGAGCGAGCAGAGAGACGCTGATGGCCACCACGACCTCGAGACTCTTCCCGTTTTCCTTTCCTCTCTTCCTTCCTCCTTTCTTCCTTCCTCCTCTCTTCCTTCTTCCTTCTTCCTTTCTTCCTTCCTTCTTTCTTCCTTCCTTCTTTCTTCCTTCCTCCTTTCTTCCTTCTACCTTCGTCCTTTCTTCCTTCCTCCTTTCGTCCTTCCTCTTCGCTCCCCTCATGTGAGACTGTATTCTCTGTAGATACTCCTTGTGCCTGTGTTTCTTGTGAGTGTGTTATTTTTTCTTCTATGATTCTTTTTTTCTATTGTTTTTTCTTTGTCTGTTTTCTCATGCATCTGTCTTTACCCCATAAGCCTTTATTCTGTACTATTATCTGTTTTTTTCTGTGATTCTGTTCATATTCTCTATGGTTTTATCTGTATTTCTTGTCTCTCTCTGTAAGTTTTACTGTGTTCATCTCTTTAGAGTATATAAACAGGAATGAAATGACTCACTATTTACTCGATTTCACTCCCCCCACCCCCACCCCCCAAAAAAAAAATTATACACACACACACACACACACATACGCACACATACACATACACACGCACACACACACACACACACGCGCGCGCGCGCGCACACACACACACACACACATATATATATATATATATATCTTACATAAGTTCGCCAGTCACAACAAACCAACTCCTCCTCTCTGACTCACGCCTGTCTACGCTCTATTTCGAACGCAATCTCCCTCCTCCAACACAAATATATACGCCCCTCCCTCCCTCCCTCCCTCCCTCCCTCCCTCCCTTCGCCCTGAGTTCATTCACTTTTTCCTCCCCTCTACCGCTCTCAACCTCCTTCACATACGCCCCCACAAGGCTACCCCTGCCCCTCCCTCCTTCCCCCCATCCCCCAACCTTCCACCCACCTCCCCTGCTCCTCCCTCCCTCCCCCCATCCCCCAACCCTCCCCCTGGTTCTCCCTCCCTCCCTCCCCCCATCCCCCAACCCTCCATCCACCTCCCCTGCTCCTCCCTCCCTCCCTCCCCCCTCTACCCCCCCTGCTCCTCTCCCTCCCCCCTCCACCCCCACCCCCCTCTTCCTCCCTCCCTCCCCCATCCCCCAACCCTCCACCCACCTCCCCTACTCCTCCCTCCTTCCTCCTTCTCCCCCATCCCCCAACCCTTCCCCCCTTCCACCCACCTCCCCTGCCCCTCCACCCACCTCCCCTGCTCCTCCCTCCCTCCCTCCCTCCTCCTCCCTCCCTCTCCCTCCCCCTCCCCCCCATCCCCCACCCCTCCACCCACTACCCCCACCACCCATCTACCGGCGTATTGATCTTTGCATCCTGCTGGAGGAGGGACATCAGTGAGTTCCATTTCCATTTGACACTGCTGGATATATTCTTATCTGACGTCACACGGGGACGATTGCTGAGTCGATGCATAAACATGTATACACGCCCACGCACAGGCATACGCACATGCACACGCACACGAACGTATTCGAATAAAGGAAGATAGAGGAAAATAAAGGAGGGAAGGAGGGGAAGGGTAGATGGGAAGATAAGCTGAGTGGTAGATGAATTGGTAGATATACTGATGTGTGGATAATATTTAAATGGATATACATGCATATATATATTTCTGTGTGTGTGCTTAGATAGATATGTATAGATTAATAGATTTATCGATTTACACACATATGTGTATATATATATATATATATATATATATATATATATATATATATATATATATATATAGATATATATATATATATATATATATATATATATATATATATATATATATATATATATATATATATATATATATATATATATATATATATATATATATATATATATATATATATATATATATATATATATATATATATATATATATATATATATATATATATATATATATATATATATACATATATATATATATATATATATATATATATATATATATATATATATATATATATATATATATATATATATATATATATATATATATATATATACACGCACACAGATTTCTGCCTCTTTTGATATCTATGCAGATAAATTTATATTGACAGATAACGTGCAAGAAGTATTTTTGCTTTATTCACAGTATAAACCCAAATCAACTTAATCTTTACATAAAAAGAAGAAAAAAACAAGAGAAAAAAAAATCTATCTATCTATCTATCCATCTATCTATATATAGCATAATCTCATCGAGCAACTTATCATCCTATTTTGTATAACCGCATTAAAACCTTTTCTCGTTTGTAAAATTCAGGAGAATTCGGTTTAATTCTTCAAAAAGGCTGCCTGGAATAGCAAAATAAACATAGCTCTTGCCGCCCACGTTTTTTCACTGGAAACACGCTCAAAGCTTTAACAACACAGTATATACTTACAGTGGAAACGTATCTGTATGAATACGTGATTTCTCCCCTGTATGTATACACGTAGACGCTCACAAGCTTCCATTTCTACGAAGTTTTATGGGCTTTTTGAATTCGCGTACATGAGGAAATACGTACATGCCGTGTGCGCAGGTAACACACACACACGAGCTCATACGCCTACTTCTGCTCTCACAATCGATTTTTTATACGTAGTCCGTCAGCGGTTCCTGGCTAGTTTTGAATTGATCTTGGCCTATTTTCGTCATCTTATGCGGATTTCCTAGTCATGTAATCTGTACTATTTGAAAGGGATTTTTCTGAGACGTTCGCCTACTCACGACTTCCATTCATATCGTTCGTGCAGACGCAGCTAAATGTAGGCGGATATTCGTTTTTGTTGTTGTTTCATTTTGTTTATTTATCCGTCAATTCGTTATTCTAATTCCCTAAATTGTAGAGAAACGCATAAAAGAGGATCATTGGCCATCATAAATCATGTTTAAATATATATATGTTTATAATGTATATAATTATACATTATAAACATACGCACATTGACGATTCAACATCCACCTACACAACACCACACAGCCAAACACAACAACATACAACCACAGACTAACTCAACCCCCACACAATCACCCCTCCCCCCCGTGCACACTTGACACACCCCTCCCCCCCTTCCTATAAACACCTCTTCGAAGCCGCCCCCCCACCCCATTGCACACTTGACACCCACCCCCCCCTCCTTATAAACACCTCCTCGAAGCCCCCCCCCCACCCCGTTGCACACTTGACACCCACCCCCCCCTCCTTATAAACACCTCCTCGAAGCCCCCCCCCCACCCCGTTGCACACTTGACACCCCCCCCTCCCTATAAACATCTCCTCGAAGCCCCCCTCCCCCATTGCACACTTGACACCCACCCTCCCTCCCTATAACCACCTCCTCGAAGCCCCCCCCCCCCTTGACACCCACCCTCCCTCCCTATAAACACCTCTTCGAAGCCCCCCCCCTCCATTGCACACTTGACACCCACCCTCCCTCCCTATAAACACCTCCTCGAAGCCCCCCACCCCCACCCCATTGCACACTTGACACCCACCCCCCCATCCCTATAAACACCTCTTCGAAGCTCCCCCCCCCTTGACACCCACCCTCCCTATAACCACCTCCTCGAACCCCCCCCGCCACCCCGTTGCACACTTGACACCCCCCCTCCTCCCTATAAACACCTCCTCGAAGCCCCCCCCCCCACCCCCTTGCACACTTGACACCCCCCTCCCCCCTCCCTATAAACTCCTCCTCGAAGCCCCCCCCCCCACCTCATTGCACACTTGACACCCCCCTCCCCCCTCCCTATAAACTCCTCCTCGAAGCCCCCCCTTGACACCCACCCTCCCTCCCTATAACCACCTCCTCGAAGCCCCCCCCCCCCACCCCATTGCACACTTGACACCCACCCCCCCTCCCTATAACCACCTCCTCGAAGCCCCCCCCCCCACCCCATTGCACACTTGACACCCACCCCCCCTCCCTATAAACTCCTCCTCGAAGCCCCCCACCCCCCACCCCATTGCACACTTGACACCCCCCACCCCCCCATCCCTATAACCACCTCCTCGAAGCCCCCCCCCCCTCCCCATTGCACACTTGACACCCCCCTCCCTATAAACACCTCCTCGAAGCCACCCCCCCCCTTGACACCCACCCACCCCCTCCCTATAAACTCCTCCTCGAAGCCGCCCCCCCACCCCATTGCACACTTGACACCCCTCCCCCCTCCCTATAAACTCCTCCTCGAAGCCCTCCCCCCCTTGACACCCACCATCCCTCCCTATAACCACCTCCTCGAAGCCCCCCACCCCCTTGCACACTTGACACCCCCCACCCTCCCCCCTCCCTATAAACACCTCCTCGAAGCCCCCCCCCCCCATTGCACACTTGACACCCATCCCCCTCCTTATAAACACCTCCTCGAACCCCCCCCCCCCCTACCCCCCAAAAACAACAACAACAACGACACGAGGCCCCAGCGACGGCCGGCGAGCGAGAAGGCGCGAGCGAGCGAGCGAGTGACGGGGGCTGTCCCACGGAACACTCCATTCTCTTGAAGCTCACGTGGCCACTCATTCATAAACCAAGGGTGGCCATTCCCGCGGGCGACTTCATTCAATATTCCGCAGCATTTCTAACCGCGGTTGTCGTGGTTGTCACAGGGGCTGGGAGCCGAAGTGTGCCAAACAGAGGCCTCCATTCACAAATGTTTTTTTATTGCTCGATTTCTCTCTTTTTTTGTGGATCGTTTATTTTATTTTATTATCTTTTTTATTCGTTTTCATTTTTTCCTTATCTTTTTTTTCGAATTCGCCTGGATAGCTCTCTTCTTACGGAAAAAATATCGCATATAACAAAACTTTCTTTCTTCTCTCCTGCAATCAACCGTTCAAAATCTAATTCATTTGCCTCAAGCACTAAGCCACTGAATGAAGTAGATTTCTCTCCTCCGACATATTCGCTGCTTTGTAAACCACACACACCTGACTTCTCAAACCATTCTGACGTCTCCATCCATTCATACGATAAGCTAACCCGGGTTGACAAGTATATTCCATTCATAAACGACTTTGCGGTGGCGGTGTAGCTCTTCATTCATGGGCATTGGCACCTCCCCTTCTCCCTCTTCCTTACTTACTCTTCTCTTCCCTTCACTTACTCCTTTCCTTACCTACTCCTATCCTTCTTTCCTCTCTCCTTCCTTCACATACTCCTCTCCTCTCTTTCCCTTGCCTACTCCTCTTCTCTCCTCACCTGCTCCTATCCGCCCTTCCCTTGTCCTTTTCTCCCCTCACCTCTCCTCCTCTTACCTATTCCTCTCCTCTTTTCTCTTCTCCTTTCCTCCCCTCACCTACCCCTATTCTCCCATCCCCTCCCATCTCCCCTCCTCCCGTCCTGTCCCCATTCATCCTCCCTACCCCTCCTCCTCTCCTGTCCCCAAACCTCCTCCCTTCCCCTTCTCCTCTCCTGTCCCCAATCCTACTCCTTCACCTCTCCTCCCCTCACCTACCTCTATCCTCCCCTCCTCCCTCCTGTCCCGTCCTCCACGAGCAACGTCACGCATAACCATTCATGAGTTTTGTCTCAGACGCTCTTACCTCTGTCGCCAGGGGAGGGGGGGGGGGGGGGACTCACGTAGCCCACGCTCTCCTCTCCTTCCATAAATCGCACTGGGAAGTAAAAAAAAAAAAAAAAAGGAATGTGGAGAGAGAAAGAATTCAAAACATCTGATCCTTCATTCTCTCTCTTCTCACCTCCTTACGAAACCATATCTTTCCCTGTTACATCACGCTTCCCCTTCCTTCCCTTCCCTTCCCCCCCCCCGCCCCACCGCCCCATTCCCTTTCTCCTTCTCGTTTCCTTTCACTTCCCTACTTCCCTTTCTCCCTTCTTCCCTTCCCAACTTTCCTTAAAAGCCATAGCTCACTGCAGACCAGAGGACACTTCCACCAGACTCTGTGACAATGGAAGAAAGTAATCTATTCTGTTATGGGGGAGGAGCGTAGCGAGGTTCCCATTCATTATTACACCGGTCCATTCATTGATCGCTCTGTCGCTCGCTTGCCGGTGGTGGGGGCGGGGGCGGGGGTGGGGTGCTCCGTTCGTCTGGGTTGTGGGATGGAGGTAGGGGAGGTAATGAGGCGATAGGAAGAGTAGGGAGTGGTGAAAGGGGAAGAGGAAGAGCAAGAGAGAGGGAGGGAGGGAGGGAGGGAGGGAGGGAGGGAGGGAGGGAGGGAGGGAGGGAGGGAGGGAGGGAGGGAGGGAGGGAGGGAGGGAGGGAGGGAGGGAGGGAGGGAGGGAGGGAGAGAGACACACACAGAGAGAGAGAGAGAGAGAGAGAGAGAGAGAGAGACAGACAGACATACAGAGACAGAGACAGATCCAGAGACAGAGAGAGACAGACAGACAGACAGACAGACAGAGAGAGATAGAGAGCCTGAGACAAATATGAGAAGAGGAAGGGAGGAGGAAATAAGGATGGGAAAAGTTTGACGAGGAGGAAGGGAATGAATCATAATCAAATCAGCGGAGAGAAAAAGACATAGAAGGGGGAACTGACGCACTGGAAGAAGAAAAAGAAAAATGGAATAAAACGAGAAGGAGAAAACACATAAAGTAGACCGGGGTGGGAAAGAGAAGACAATAAAGAAGGGAACAGAGGAAGAGGAGGATTTGTTAGGCGATTAATGGGAGAGAAAGAGCGAGTGAAAGAGGTAGATAGATAGATAGACATATAGATAGGGAGATAGAGAGATAGGCAGAGAGACAGATAGGTAGTTAGAGAGATAGGTAAATGATAGTTAGGTAGGCAGACAGGTATATATATTTACATCTATATATATACATACATACATACATACATACATACATATATATATATATATATATATATATATATATATATATATATATATATATATATATATATATATATATATATATATATATATATATGTACTCATATGTATATATATAGATAGATAGATAGATAGATAGATAGAAAAATAGATAGATAGGCAGGTAGATAGATAGATAGGTAGATAGATAGGGAGATATAGATAGATAGATAGATAGATAGATAGATAGATAGATAGATAGATAGATAGATAGATAGATAGATAGATAGATAGATAGATAGATAGATAGATTGATAGATAGAAAGATAGATAGATAGGTAGACAGGTAGATAGATAGATAGGTATATAGATAGATAGATATAGATAGATAGAGAGATAGATAGAAGAGAAGAGAAGAGAAGAGAAGAGAAGAGAAGAGAAGAGAAGAGAAGAGAAGAGAGAGAGAGACAGAGACAGAGAGAGAGAGAGACAGACAGACAGAGAGAGTGAGGGAGACGATAATACACAGAGAGACACCCACACACTCTCCCCACAGACGCACCACTTACCTGTAACATTCTGTCCTTGAATCCCGACATGACAAATCGATGATCACCCAGTTTACACAAACAACACTGATCATTCAGTCCATTGCACAAGGTATCTAATAATCCTCCTCGATTACATGATTTAGTGGCATCATCGAACAAATCATTTATTACACCCTCAACCCTTACGAGTCCTCAGCCCTGTAAAAGTTTTTTTTTCTTTTCTGCGCAAACAACCCCAATATAACACCCTTGGCAAGCCCTTCCATTTTCCTCCCGACTTTTGGCAAGTTTAAACTAGGCTTACCTCGTGTTGCCAAGGTTGAAAAAGTCTCTATTGATTATCAGAAACTTAGATGCAATAATGCTCAGGCTTGCATCAGGGTAACATGACTACTCTAGTCGCTCCCTTTATAACTATCTTGGAACTAATATGACATCCTTGACAACTAATGGCAGCTAAGGACTAAGCTATGTCATAATGATTAGGAAAGGAATTATACAAATGAACGAAAAAAGAGCATGGAAAATAAATGGCAAGATTGCTGTACCGTTTACTAGATAGGAAACGAAAAGAAGATTGAATCATAGGATGTTGACATACTAATGACTAATTCATCAAGTGTATATCTTTACATTCATAAGTGTCTTTACATTCATAAGCTAGGCCTATCAAGTCACTTATTTTACTCCATTAAACCATTATATGTCGTTCAACATGTCTACTACAATTTTAAGTGAACAATTAGCTACATTTATATTGACTCTAAAGCAATCCGAAAATTATATTATTTAGAGTTCACAGTCTGTGAACAAATACCCTTAGTTCACCAGAAGGAACAAATAACTTCCTTTCACTGCCTTTCAGATACATGATAGATAAAAGCTATTCAGCTATTTGTAACCGTTCATCTATTAGAGTATCGATTTATCTATTCATTATCGCATAAGCTATCGATAGTAATATAATACTGATAGCGATCATAATTATAGTAATAATAAGAAATCGAAAAATAATGTTATCTTTATATCACAACCCTTGCATCCGGGAACAAAAGGATTAAATAATAAACAGAAAAATAATAGTCAATTAATATAAAAGTAAACCCTAAAAGTAGTCAAATAAAGAAAGTCAAAAATAGACAAGCACGTAAACAGATAGATAAATGAACGAAGAGAGTCATAAATAGATAAATACATAGACAGATAAATTAGAAAAAAATAAAACATATAAGCAAATAAATAGACGAATAAACAAATAAATAGACGAATAAACAAACAAACAAATAAATAAATAAAGATTCCCCAAAGAACTTACACTTCCTTCCCCGAAATCTCGAGGTGTGCGCAGCCATCTCTCCGCGACCGACCGGTACACACAACACACTCCGTCATCTCCCTGTTGCGTGTAGCTAGACTTTTGTCTCGTGTCTCTCGGCCTTATAACGTCCTCCGTGAAAGAAGGAGGTTACTTATTCACTCTTATTTAGTGATTTTTTGGGGGGTTAGGATTTTTGCACTAAAAAAGGTACCGGTGGATTAGGGTGAAATTTTATTTGGGTTGTCCATGACCGAGAAACGTAATTCCATATATATATACATATATATATATATATATATATATATATATATATATATATATATATATATATATATATATGTAAGTCTATACATATATAAACATATTAATTACCAGTACTTATAGGAAATGGGTCTTGGGGGAAAGGAAATTTTTGTTCACCTGTAATTTTGATTTTTTTTTTTGGTAGACTTATGTAAAGGTGTGGCATGGCGTTACACTCTGTAGATACTTAAAAAAAAAAAATTCATTCTATCTCTTCAAAATTCTTCAAGAATATTAGCGAAATATATGCAATAGGAGGATTAAATTCTGATGACGTAAGAATAAATCACACATCCACATCTACCCACCCAACCACACACACACACACACACACACACACACACACACACATACACCCAACACACACACACACACACACACACACACACACACATACACCCAACACACACACACACAGACACACACACACACACATACACACACACACACACACACACACACACACACACACACACACATACACACACACACACACACACACACACACACACACACACACACACACACACACACACACATATATATATATATATATATATATATATATATATATATATATATATATATATATATATATATTTTTTTTTTTTTTTTTTTTCTTTTTTTTTTTTTTTCTATTGTTTATATATATATATATATATATATATATATATATATATATATATATATATATATATATATATATATATATATATATATATATGTATATGTATGTATATAATATATATATATATATATATATATATATATATATATATATATATATATATATATATATATATATATATAAACAACTGAAAAAAACTACAACAACAACAAAAGAAACATGCGTAATGTTACCGGGAGACACCCACACGAGATGCGTATATTTAGATCACGTTTTTAATAATATAAACACTGCTAGACTTTTTATTCTATGTATGTTTATACTTATATGTCCTGGATCATAATGTGAATATTTTTTGGTTCGTGTGGACATGATGGTGAGGTTATGTTGTTGTGAATTTATTGTTGTCTGCATTTGCGTTCATTCATTTTTGTCCATGTGTTCATTAATTCATTTGTTAATGTATTTGTTTCGTTGTTTTCACGTCTATTCACTTCGGCTATCACCATTATCGTTATCTTTAGTATTATCATATTAATGAAAGTAACAATTAACCCTCTTGTTGTTATCGTTGTTATTATCTTAATTATAACGATATTGTCTTGATCAATGTAAATATAATCTTTAATGGTGTTAATATATGTTTCTATATCATATCTGATTAAGACACTAGTAATGATGATAATAACAATAATGATTATAACAGAAATGATGATAATGATAATAATGGTAATAGTAATAATAATAAGGATATAATGATAATGACATGATGATAAAGATAATAATCATAATGGTATAATAATAATGATATGATAATAATGATATAATAATGATGATAATAATAATGATAAGAATGATGATAACTATAGTAATCATAATAACAATAATTATGATAGCAATCATTATTATTATGATAATAATAATAATTACTATGGTGATGATAGTAATGGCAGTAATGATAATAGTGATAATGATATTAAAAACAACGATAAAGATAATGAAAATAATGATGATAATATTAATGGTGATAATAATGATAATGATGCAAAGACGGATAACTGCAATAATAGTAATAATGATAATAATAATAATAATAATAATAATAGTAATAATAATGATGTGTGTGAGTGCATGTGCGTGTGTATGCGTATGTGTGTATTTATGTATGCGTATGTGCATGTGTTTGTATGTGTTTGTATTTAGGTATAGGTGTATGTGCGTTTGTATTCGTATGTATGTATGTGTATTTATGTATGCGTATGTGCATGTGGGTATGTATGTGTTTGTATTTAGGTATAGGTGTAAGTGCGTTTGTATGTGTATGTGACGCTGTGTATGCGTATGTATGACTTTGTGTATGCGTATGTGTGATTTTGTGTATGCGTATGTATGATTTTGTGTATGCGTATGTACGACTTTGTATATGCGTTCGTGTGACGTTGTGTATGCGTATGTACGACTTTGTGTATGCGTCTGTGTGTACATATGTGTATTATCGACTCCATCGTCTTGTAAATCTACCACGCCTCTAGCGGTATGGACTGTAATCCAGTTAAAGTGATTAATTACACCACTTTATTGCCCCATAGAGCCCCAGTTTATGCTGTAATTGGGTTTTCTTGGCTGTTTCTCCTCTCGGTCGGGAAGATCTCGCTCGTGCACCGTATTCGGGCCACTCTCCTCTCTGTTCGATGTTTGATACAATGTTGTTATTGTTATTATTGTTGTTCTTGATACTATTGTTGTTGCTATTACTGTTATTGTTATTGTTATTATTATTTTTTATTGTTATTGTCATTATTATCATTCTTTATTATCATCATCCTTATTATTTTCAATATCATTATCATTGTTATTATTATAATTATTATCCTCATTACCATTATCATTATTATTATTGCTATCTTTGTTATTATCACCTTTGTTATTGTTATCATTATCACTATTGTTATAATGGTTTTATAACTTCATAATCACTATTATTATGATTATCAAGTCATTATTACTATCATATTAGTAGTAGCAATGTCACTTGTGCACTTACTATTATTGTCATTATTATCATTAACTTAATCATCATTACTATTATATTAGTAGT
>NC_091555.1:7236239-7241239 GCF_042767895.1 Penaeus vannamei | reverse complement strand
TTCAGAGGTTGGAGGTTTAGGGGTTCAGAGGTTGGAGGTTTAGGGGTTCACAGGTTGGAGGTTTAGGGGTTCAGAGGTTGGAGGTTCAGGGGTACAGAGGTTGGAGGTTTAGGGGTTCAGAGGTTGGAGGTTTAGGGGTTCAGAGGTTGGAGGTTTAGGGGTTCAGAGGTTGGAGGTTCAGGGGTTCAGAGGTTGGAGGTTTAGGGGTTCAGAGGTTGGAGGTTTAGGGGTTCAGAGGTTGGAGGTTTAGGGGTTCAGAGGTTGGAGGTTTAGGGGTTCAGAGGTTGGAGGTTCAGGGGTTCAGAGGTTGGAGGTTTAGGGGTTCAGAGGTTGGAGGTTTAGGGGTTCAGAGGTTGGAGGTTTAGGGGTTCAGAGGTTGGAGGTTCAGGGGTTCAGAGGTTGGAGGTTTAGGGGTTCAGAGGTTGGAGGTTTAGGGGTTCAGAGGTTGGAGGTTTAGGGGTTCAGAGGTTGGAGGTTTAGGGGTTCAGAGGTTGGAGGTTTAGGGGTTCAGAGGTTGGAGGTTTAGGGGTTCAGAGGTTGGAGGTTTAGGGGTTCAGAGGTTGGAGGTTTAGGGGTTCAGAGGTTGGAGGTTTAGGGGTTCAGAGGTTGGAGGTTTAGGGGTTCAGAGGTTGGAGGTTTAGGGGTTCAGAGGTTGGAGGTTTAGGGGTTCAGAGGTTGGAGGTTTAGGGGTTCAGAGGTTGGAGGTTCAGGGGTTCAGAGGTTGGAGGTTTAGGGGTTCAGAGGTTGGAGGTTTAGGGGTTCAGAGGTTGGAGGTTTAGGGGTTCAGAGGTCGGAGGTTTAGGATTTCAGAGGTTGGAGGTTTAGGGGTTCAGAGGTTGGAGGTTTAGGGGTTCAGAGGTTGGAGGTTTAGGGGTTCAGAGGTTGGAGGTTTAGGGGTTCAGAGGTTGGAGGTTTAGGGGTTCAGAGGTTGGAGGTTTAGGGGCTCAGAGGTTGGAGGTTTAGGGGTTCAGAGGTTGGAGGTTTAGGGGGTCAGAGGTTGGAGGTTTAGGGGCTCAGAGGTTGGAGGTTTAGGGGTTCAGAGGTTGGAGGTTTAGGGGTTCAGAGGATGGAGGTTTAGGGGTTCAGAGGTTGGAGGTTTAGGGGTTCAGAGGTTGGAGGTTTAGGGGTTCAGAGGTTGGAGGTTTAGGGGTTCAGAGGTTGGAGGTTTAGGGGTTCAGAGGTTGGAGGTTTAGGGGTTCAGAGGTTGGAGGTTTAGGGGTTGAGAGGTTGGAGGTTTAGGGGTTGAGAGGTTGGAGGTTTAGGGGTTCAGAGGTTGGAGGTTTAGGGGTTCAGAGGTTGGAGGTTTAGGGGTTCAGAGGTTGGAGGTTTAGGGGTTCAGAGGGTGGAGGTTTAGGGGTTCAGAGGTTGGAGGTTTAGGGGTTCAGAGGTTGGAGGTTTAGGGGTTCAGAGGTTGGAGGTTTTAGGGTTCAGAGGTTGGAGGTTTAGGGGTTCAGAGGTTGGAGGTTTAGGGGTTCAGAGGTTGGAGGTTTAGGGGTTCAGAAGTTGGAGGTTTAGGGGTTCAGAGGTTGGAGATTTAGGGGTTCAGAGGTTGGAGGTTTAAGGGTTCAGAGGTTGGAGGTTTAGGGGTTCAGAGGTTGGAGGTTTAGAGGTTCAGAGGTTGGAGGTTTAGGGGTTCAGAAGTTGGAGGTTTAGGGGTTCAGAGGTTGGAGGTTTAGGGGTTCAGAGGTTGGAGGTTTAGGGGTTCAGAGGTTGGAGGTTTAGGGGTTCAGAGGTTGGAGGTTTAGGGGTTCAGAGGTTGGAGGTTTAGGGGTTCAGAGGTTGGAGGTTTAGGGGTTCAGAGGTTGGAGGTTTAGGGGTTCAGAGGTTGGAGGTTTAGGGGTTCAGAGGTTGGAGGTTTAGGGGTTCAGAGGTTGGAGGTTTAGGAGTTCAGAGGTTGAAGGTTTAGGGGGTCAGAGGTTGGAGGTTCAGGGGTTCAGAGGTTGGAGGTTTAGGGGTTCAGAGGTTGGAGGTTTAGGGATTCAGAGGTTGGAGGTTTAGGGGTTTAGAGGTTGGAGGTTTAGGGGTCCAGAGGTTGGAGGTTTAGGGGTTCAGAGGTTGGAGGTTTAGGGATCCAGAGGTTGGAGGTTTAGGGGTCTAGAGGTTGGAGGTTTAGGGGCTCAGAGGTTGGAGGTTTAGGGGGTCAGAGGTAGGAGGTTTAGGGGTTGAGAGGTTCAGGAGTTTAGAGGTTTAGTGTTGAAGGGGTTGAAGGGTTTAGGGGTTCAGATTAGAGGTTACAGTAGAGGTTCTTTTCTTCTTTATCTTTTCCTATCTCCCATTCCCTCATTCTCTTTCCATTATCTTACATCTCCTTTTATCGCAGAGATCATTTCTCATTCTTTCATTTCTCTATTCTTTCGCCATCTCTCATTCTTTCCATCTCCATCTCTTCACTCTCTCCCATTTCTCTCCTTTTCTTTTCCATTAACTCCCATCCTTTCCTTCCCTATCTCTTCTCTATTTCTCATCATCTCGCCTCTTTCTCTCTCCACTCTCTCTCATTCTTTTCTTCTCTATCTTTTCCCTATCTCCCATTCTCTCATTCTCTTTCCATTATCTATCATCTCCCACTTCTGTCACCAGAGATCATTTCTCGTTCTTTATCTCTCTCTTCCTTCACCATCTCTCCCATTCTTCCCCATCTCTATCTCTTCACTCTCTCCCATTCTCTCTCCTTCTCTTTCCATTATCTCCCATCCTTTCCTTATCTATCTCTTCCTTCATCTCTTGTCATTCTTCCTCTTTCTCTCTCCAGTCTCTCTCTTTTCTTCTCTATCGTATCCCTATCTCCCATTCTCTCCTATTTCCATTATCTTCCCATCTCCCTTAATCACTGAGATCATTACTCGTTCTTTCCTTTCCCTATTCCTTTATGCCATCTCTCATTCTTCCCATATCTATCTCTTCACTCTCTCCCATTCTCTTCTTTCTCTTTCCATTATCTCCCAACCTTTCCTTCTCTATCTCTTCATATCTCTCATCAACACCTCTTTCTCTCTCCATTTCTCTCTCATTCTTTTCTTCTCTATGGTTTCCTATTTCCCATTCTCTCATTCTCTTTCCATTAGCTCCCCATATACTTTTATCGCAGAGATAGGTTATCGTTCTTTCACTTCTCTCTTCCTTCGACATCTCTCGTTTCTTCCCATCTCTATCTCTCCACTCTCTCCCATTCTCTCTCCTTCTCTTTCCATTCTTTTCTTCTCTATCATTTGTCTCCCATTCCCTCATTCTCTTCTTTCCCTTATCTCCCCATCTCCCTTTTATCGCAGAGATCATTTCTCGTTCTTTCATTTCTCTCTTCCCTTCGCCATCTCTTTTCTCTTTCCATTCTTTTTTTCTCTATCGTTTCCCTATCTCCCATTCCCCTCATTCTCTTTCCCTTATCTCCCCATCTCCCCTTTTATCGCACAGCTCATTTCCCTCTTCCTTCGCCATCTCTCATTCTTCCCGCTCTATCTCTCCCATTATCTCCCTTCTCTTTCCATTCTTTTCTTCTCTATCGTTTCCCTATCTCCCATTCCTTTAATTTCTCTTTCCATCATCTCCCCATCTCCTTTTTATCACAGAGATCATTTCTCTATTCTTTCGCCATCTCTCATTCTTCTCATCTCCATCTCTTCAGTCTCTCCCATTCTCTCCTCTTTCCATTATCTCCCATCCTTTCCTTCTCTATCTCTTCGCTATCTCTCATCATTTCGCCTCGTTCTCTCTCCTCTCTCTCTCCCATTCCCTCATTCTCTTTCCATCATCTCCCCACCTCCCTTTTTATGCATGAGACCCTTTCCCACTCATTTCCACTCGCCTTCGCCATCTCTCATTTTCCCCATCTCTCTCTTCACTCTCTCCCATTATCTCCTTCTCTTTCCATTCTTTTCTCTTCTATCGTTTCCCTATCTCCCATTCCCTCATTCTCTTTCCATTCTTCTCTTCTCTATCACTTCCCCATCTCCCATTCCCTCATTCTCTTTCCATGCTTTTCTTCTCTATCGTTTCCCAATCTCCCATTCCCTCATTTCTCTTTCCATCATCTCCCCACCTCCCTTTTTATCACTTGGGGAGACCCTTTCCCACTCATTTCCACTCGCCTTCGCCATCTCTCATTCTCCCCATCTCTCTCTTCACTCTCTTCCATTCTCTCCATCTCTTTCCATTATTTCCCATCCTTTCCTTCTCTATCTTTTCGCTATCTCTCATTCCTTTCTTTCTCTATCGTTTCTCAATCTCCCATTCCCTCATTCTCTTTCCATTATCTCCCCATCTCCCCTTTTATCACAGAGACCCTTTCCCACTCATTTCCACTCGCCTTCGCCATCTCTCATTCTCCCCATCTCTCTCTTCACTCTCTCCCATTCTCTCCTTCTCTTTCCATTCTTTTCGTCTCTTTCGTTTCCCTATCTCCCATTCTCTCCTTCTCTTTCCATTCTTCTCTTCTCTATCGCTTCCCAATCTCCCATTCCTTCATTCTCTTTCCATCATCTCCCCACCTCCCTTTTATCCTTGGAGACCCTTTCCCACTCATTTTCCACTCACTTCGCCATCTCTCATTCTCCCCATCTCTCTCTTCACTCTCTTCCATTCTCTCCATCTCGTATAAAATTTATTTCCCATCCCTTTCCTTCTCTATCTTTTCGCTATCTCTCATTCCTTTCTTCTCTATCGTTTCTCAATCTCCCATTCCCTCATTCTCTTTCCATTATCTCCCCATCTCCCTTTTATCGCAGAGACCCTTTCCCACTCATTTCCACTCGCCTTCGCCATCTCTCATTCTCCCCATCTCTCTCTCTTCACTCTCTCCCATTATCTCCTTCTCTTTCCAATCTTATTTCTCTATCGTTTCCCAATCTCCCCTTTCTCTTCTTCTCTTTCCATTCTTCTCTTCTCTATCGTTTCCCCATCTCCCATTCCCTCATTCTCTTTCCATCATCTCCCCACCTCCCTTTTATCGCAGTGATCATTTCCCACTCATTTCCACTCGCCTTCGCCATCTCTCATTCTCCCCA
>NC_091555.1:7220970-7223470 GCF_042767895.1 Penaeus vannamei | reverse complement strand
AAAAGGAGAAAAAAGAAAATAATTCTGTTCTATTCTTTCCTTTTAAAAATCCTTGTCGGACGCAGGGCTTTCCAGACCGTCCGACGTCGTTCTGTCCCGAGCCATCCAGAGCCAACGCTTCTGAAACCTGTCTCGGTCGTCTCGCCAGCGGGTTTCCTGCCGTCCCCGATCTCTCGTGTGACCTCGTGGCGTGTCGTCGATCTCCTGGCGCTGCTCCTCGACATGTGCCGTGGATGGCGAGCGCTTTGGTTTGTTTACGTTTCCAGTCGCCCTCAAAAAAAAAAAAAAAAAAAAAAAAAAAGTTATTTTTGTTACTTCGTTGTGAGGCATCTAACGTGTACCTCCCGTACCAGGAAGTGGTACGCTTGGGCCGTAATGTTTGAGAAGCATATATATATATATATATATATATATATATATATATATATATATATATATATATGTACACACACACACACACACACACACACACACACACACACACACACACACACACACACACACACACACACACACACACACACACACACACACACACACGCACGCATTCTCGTTCAAGTTGCATTCCTGATTTTCGAATGGGTGCTGCTTAGCTGGCATATAAACAAATGGCATCCATTGTATTCCCTCGGTCATTGTATTCCCTTGCATTCCTGATTTTTCTCCTAACCTCAATAAAAAAGAAATCCATGGAGAATTTGTAAATGTAAACAAATGAAGGGTATTACGTGCAACCGTTCGCGAAGTATCCTTTATTTTTATTCCTGATTTTCGGAGGGGTCGCCTTAGCATGTAAACAAACGACGGCCATCACAGACCTTCCTCTTCAAATGAATGTTTATGTCTTGGCGGATGTTTTCAAGTATTTTGTCGTGTTGTGCGGAAAGTTGTTTTGATATTGATATTGAATTTGTCTATCCCATTCTCCAAAAGACAATTTTCAAGACTGTCAATCACTTAAATCGCAAACAGTCTTGAAAGAAGAAAGAAAAAAGAGAAAGAGATAATGAAGAGAGAAAAGAGAAAGAGAGATGAAGAGAGAGAGAGAGAGAGAGAGAGAGATAGAGATAGAGAGATATATAGAGAGAGAGATGAGAGAGAGAGAAGAATATATATATATATATATATATATATATATATATATATATATATATATATATATATATATATATATATATACTATATTTAGCAATCCACTCGTCTATGAATGTGCTGCGTCATCGAAGTGTTTTGACTCTCACATCATTAATTAACTAGATAATTAACGAACTCACTAACCAATGAAAAAAAAATCCACATGAACTTTTTTACTGATTAATCATTAAAAGAAAAGAAAAAAAAAAAAATATCGAGGGATCTGGTTTATGCATCATAAGTATTGAATATAGATAGATAACAAGGCCAGAAATGCTTATCAAAAAACTACTTTAAACGCTACAAAAGCATGATTGTGATGGTCAGATGTTTAGTACAATGAAGACTTAAGTAATGTATATATATATACACACACACACACACGCTATAAGTGTGTGTTTATGCATACATACCTCCACACACACACATACAAGTACACACACATCGACACACATCTCTCTCTCTCTCTCTCTCTCTCTCTCTCTCTCTCTCTCTCTCTCTCTCTCTCTGCTCTCTCTCTCTATATATATATATATATATATATATATATATTTCCTATATGTGAATGTGTATATGTGTGTGTGTGTGTGTGTGTGTGTGTGTGTGTGTGTGTGTGTGTGTGTGTGTGTGTGTGTGTGTGTGTGTGTGTGTGTGTGTATGCAAGTGCACACCCAACACCCATACGTACACACAACTTTCCATTACAGATATCAAAAAGAAGAACAAAAAAACAACAACATAAACACACACTAGAAACAGATAAGTCGGAAAAACAGAGAGAGAAGGGGAGAGGAAGGGAGAACCAACGCTAAAATGCTAGACATAGAAAAATGAAGTAGCTTGTCCAGGCATTAAAACTATGCAAATTTGAGGAAAGTGATATTTTCGTTTCTTGGTTGATGTCCACCTCGACAATGGCATTTTAATGTAATGAAAACAGGCCCGCTTAGTATCTCGAAACTCCTGTTTAAAGGGCACGGCCTGGCTCCCTCCGCGCCTCTTCGCCTTTGTTGATACGAGGGCAATATTTTAAATTAAGGTCGGATTAAACACACCCTCGCGTATACGGACGCGGACGCACGCACACGCACGTACGCACGCACGCACACACGTACACACGCACGCACGCACGCACGCACGCACGCGCACACACGCACACACGCACACACACACGCACACACACACACACACACACACACGCACACACACACGCACATACACACACACGCACATACACACACACACACACACACACATACACACGCGCGCGCAGCATGAAATTCCAATTCGAATTCCCGATCCACTTTAAATGAATGAGTAATTCTTATCGTTCAGAAATGATCAAGTCCAGTTTTAATAAAAATTC
>NC_091555.1:7198470-7200970 GCF_042767895.1 Penaeus vannamei | reverse complement strand
CTCCCTCTCCTTTTCGTATTTTCCTCTGTTTTGCATTATCTCCTTCTTTTCAGCCACACAGTCCCCGTCGCTCTGCTTAGTTCAGTGGTGATTTAAGACCCCTAATGTCTCTTTCATTACGAAAGGTCTTGCGAAAATAAGGTAGAATAAAAGAAAGAAAAGAAGAAAAAGAAATAGAAAAAAATGATGCCGATTGATTTTTCATTATCATCATCACTAAGAAAATAGTTTTATGCGGAGAAGTTTCGTTTGTGATAGATAATTTTTACTATTATTTATTACCATTATCAATATTTTCATTATTATAATCATTATTATCATTATCATTATTATTAATATCATTATCACTGTCGTTACTATAATGTTACTTATTATCATGTGGATGATTATTCTTATCGTTATCATTATCATTATCATTATCATTATCATTATTGTTATTGTTATTATCATTTTTATTGCAATTATTATTTTCTTTATCACAATTCTTATTATCATTTTCATCAACACCATCGTTATTATAATCATCATTGTTGCTATTATTGTTATTATTATCTTTATCATCATTACTATTATCATCATTTTTGGTATAATGATGATAATAATAAAGATGATAATAATAGATATGATGATAATGATAATGAGAATGATGATGATGATGATGATGATAATAATAATAATAATAATGACAATAATGATAACAGTGATGATGATAATAACAAGAGCAATGATAATGATAATGATATTCATAACGATAATAATTATGATAATGTCAATAACATTAATCGTAATAATAATAATGATTATAAGTAGTAGCCGTAGTTATAGTACATTAGCATTAGCAGCAGAAGTAATAGTAGCATTAGTAATAGTAGTAAGTAATATTATGAGTAATATTTATAGCTATAGTAGTGTCGGTGTTAGTGATGGTGGTTGTGGTAAGAATAGTAGTGGTTCTGGTAATAGTTGGATAAATATCATCATCATAAAACTATCACAACTATAATTTTCTGCGTCCGTAAACAACACCTCCATCACCACTATCACCACCAACACCAGCAGCACCACCAACACCACCACCACCACCACAATCATCACCAGCAACACCACCACCACCGCCAACAACAACAACACCATCACCACCAACAACAATAACAAAAACATCACCACCACCAACAATAACAAAAACAAAACCACCATCAACAACAAAAACAAAAACACCACCACCACCAAAAACAACAACAACAACACCACCACCACCAAAAACACCACCACCACCACCAACAACAACAACACCATCAACAACATCACCAACAACACCACCATCATCAAGAATCCCTCGCCACTCGCCCGTGTTAAGATTCACATTATAGGCAGACGCACCTTCCGACCGCTTCCACGAACTCCGCCAAGAATTCGTTCCCAAGACGCAGCAGGGAAACGAAATCCTGAACCCTGTCCACCTCGAGTAAGAAAATGAGTCTCCCTGTGTTGTATTATTGGCAGGTAATCAGCCATGAGTTTGATTGTTTAATTCTTCTTGGGCTTTGTGTAATCGCGTATGCACGGGCGGGTGGGATGTGTTGATGTTCGCAAGAGGACAGGTATACAGACAGATGGTTAGGAAGATAGATAGGCAGACAGACAGACAGACAGGTAGATAGACAGGCAGGCAGGCAGACAGACAGAAAGATAAACAGACAGGCAGACAAACAGACAGACAAGCGCACGCGCACGCACACAGACACACACACACACACACACACACACACACACACACACGCACACACACACACACACACACACAAACACACACACAACGAACCCAAAAACGCACACATACGCAAGAAACGCGAATACATAACGTATTTGTACATATTCAGACAGTACCCGCCACCTGCCTTCACCAATATGTCATCCTCGCCTCCTTATCCACTGGGGCTGAAATCCTCGTCAAAATCCTTTCAAAAATCGAGGGTCCGCGAAGATGAGATGACCTCAAGGGTCAACCCCATGAAGACTTGATTCCAACTGCACAGTGCACACTTAAAGGTGACCTCTCGCTCGGCGGTGTGATGGACATAATTTCTTTGATAGTATGTGGTGTTACGGGCGGTTTTTCCTTGCAGTGTGAAAAATAGGTTTTAGATTTTCAAGGTGTCGTATTTGTTGTTAAATGCTTAAATATTGAAGTTTTAAAACATGTTTATTGATTTTTATGATTATTAATATTATTTGCAAGATATCTAAATGTATAAACAAATTGATGTTAAAGAATTTTCTTTGCAATATAACAATGGTTTTGATATTCTTAGTTGCATTCCTTGAGTATTTATTTCCGTAAGGCGTTTATCATTATTTTCATCATTATTCTCTTAATCATCATTCATCCCTTTGTTTGAAATTCTAAAACTGTTTTTATTATTTTTCTTGATGGAAGCTTTATCTCACATTTTTTAAACCGTCGCACTTGTAGCAAATTGCAAGTTATTTTCTTTGAAAC
>NC_091555.1:7190970-7193470 GCF_042767895.1 Penaeus vannamei | reverse complement strand
CAGTGTTACAAAAACAGGTCGTTAAGGATTATTTTTATAGGCAGAAAACGAAGACAAAAATAAAGCGTGTTGGGTGAAAATGGATAGGGCGTGACATAGGAGACAGAAGAAGAAGCAGAAGAAAAAGGAAAAAAACAAACAAAAAAACACACACACAGGGCAAGATTTATCTACGTGGAGTGAGGTTGCACGCTTGGATTTTGAATCTTTTAAGTTTTTTTAGGAGAAAATGGAAAGGCGTGACACAGGAGAAAGGAAAATAAGAAGAAAGCGTAGAAGAAAAAGAGAACACGAAGTAGGATTTAGTTTCAGGATTTACAAGGAAAGACGAAGTACATTAAAACACTGGATCCTGGTCACCAAACTGAAGTGTGAGAGTACATTGAAGCGGAAAAGGAAGAACGGTATTGGTTTCATAACATTCCTACCAAACAAGGAACAAATCTGATTATGCAAAAAGACACAGAATCACTTTAATTAAAAGAAAGATTGATATTGAGAGGCTTATTACATACCTTGCATAACTGATTCTTTTTTCTGTTTACTGTACAAACAGGGGGTGAATAAATTGTTATTCCTCGGTCACTCGCACGTTCTTTGTGTTAAAATTTTGCTCTTGTTCAGAAGACTCATCAACAATATAAAAAAAAAGAAACTGACGGAAAAAGGGTTGGCAAGACATAGCAGGATTGACTGGCCTGATTCATCTTAAAGTTTGACAGCATCACTGATTGATATATCGATATAATGGGAACTTTGGGTTTCTTGTGTAGGAGGCGAGGGAAAAGAACGTATCTTGGGAGATGTAATCAAGGGTTTTCAAAACGTGAGATTTGTTCTGAAATATACCGCGAGGGTGAAGGTAAAATATCCAAAAATAATTACGGTCTCAGTATATATATATGCATAAGTGCATCTATATCTATATCTATATCTATCTATCTATCTATGTATCTATCTATCTATCTATCTATATCTATCTATCTATCTATCTATCTATCTATCTATCTATCTATCTATCTATCTATCTATCTATCTATCTATCTATCTATCTATCTATCTATCTATCTATCTATATAATCATATATTTTTTTTTCCTTTTTTTCCTTTTTTTTTCTTTTCTTCCTCTTCTTTTGGAAGGAGGGGGAGGCTAACAGCTAGATGTTGACAGGACTTTATTTTAGCGGGACTGTTCTGCGAGGGAAACAGGTGCCACATGAAAAATTATCTAATTAGGATTTTTTGATCATTACGACGCCGGGCGCACAAACATCACTTTGGCGTGAAGTATAATGATCAAGTTATTGTTCTTGTTCTTATTTTCTAATAAAAAGACGAATGAAAACAAAACCATAGGTACTATATTCATGTCTACGGAACTAAGATTTATGAGTGGGTGACGACTTAGTTTCACTTAAACAAAAACAACAACAAAGTCACATTTGTGAAAAAGCAACATGAAAGGATGACAGAACAGAACAGTTTGATTTGCTCGTCCCTAATTGACGATGGAACACAAAAAGACGATAAACCATTTACGAAAACAGCAGATAGATAGATAGATAGATAGATAGATAGATAGAGAGAGAGAGAGAGAAAGAGAGAGAGAGAGAGAGAAAGAGAGAGAGAGAGAGAGAGAGAGAGAGAGAGAGAGAGAGAGAGAGAGAGAGAGAGACAGAGAGAGAGAGAGAGAGAGAGAGAGAGAGAGAGAGAGAGAGAGAGAGAGAGAGAGAGAGAGAGAGAGAGAGAGAGAGAGAGATAGATAGATAGATAGAGAGAGAGAGAGAGAGAGAGAGAGAGAGAGAGAGAGAAAGAAAGATGAAAGAAAAAGTGAAATACATACATTATATATATATATATATATATATATATATATATATATATATATATATATATATATATATATATATATATATAGATATTATTATATATATATATATACATACATATATATATATATATATATATATATATATATATATATATATATATATATATATATATATATATATATATATATATGAATCTATATCTATATCTATCTATCTATCTATCTATCTAGGCATACATACATTATATATATACATATATATATATATATATATATATATATATATATATATATATATATATATATATATATATATATATATATATATATATATATATATATATATGTATGTATATGTGCATATCTCTCTCTCTCTCCCTCCCTCCTTCCCTCTCTGTATCTGTCTGTCTCTCTCTCTCTCTCTCTCTCTCTCTCTCTCTCTCTCTCTCTCTCTCTCTCTCTCTATATATATTATATATATATATATATATATACATATATATATATATATATATATATATATATATATATATATATATATATATATATATATATATATATATATATATATATATATATATATATATATATATATATATATGTATAGATATATGTATATGTATGATGCATATATATATATATATATATATATATATATATATATATATA
>NC_091555.1:7173470-7178470 GCF_042767895.1 Penaeus vannamei | reverse complement strand
ATGACTATCGAGGCGTGAAATAAATATGAAAATGAATTTCCATGCATTTTCTTTTTCTTCGTTACCCGTTCTCATTTCCTTCTTCTTTCTTCTCCTCATTCTCATCCACTTCTACCTTTACCTCCTTCTCCTCCATCACCACCTCTACCTCTACTTCTACCTCCTCTTCCTCCTCCACCACCACCACCTTCTTCTCCACCTCCTTTTCCTCCACTTTCCTCTCTTCCTCCTCCTCTATCTTTTCTTCTTCCTCCTCCTCCTCCCCATTCTTCCTTCCCCCAAATAAATCCTCCGATGCTTCCTTCAGTCGGGATTTCAGTCCCGGGCCAGCAAGTAGTCATCACGTGCTTCCAAGCCATAAAAAACCTCCGGGTGCTTCTGTGACCTCCTCCGGCGCTCTTTTAACAGCACCCAACACGACATTTTTATTTGGGTGCGAGATCCAGAGAGAGTTTTCAGACGTTAGGGCCTCCTGCGCCTTTCTCTCTGAGCCATCTGAAGTAGAGAGATTTGAGTTCGGGGTGAGTGGCGGCGAAAATCTGCTTTCTTGGGACATTTTTTTTTTTTTTTTTTTTTTTTTTTTTTTTTGAGGAGGGGGTGGGGGTTTATAGGGTTTTTTTTTTGAGAAATGCACGCTTTGTCTTTTGTCGTTTGATTTTTTTTTATATTTTGATGGTGTTTTATTTCTTTGTCTCGTACTTGTGGGTGGCTGAAAGAAGGAGATTTAACCGTTGTCCTTTTTCCCGTTTTTTTGTTTCGTAAATGTGACAAACTGCCGAGGAAAAAAATGCTCTTGGGCAATTAAAGCAAATTATAAGTCTTCAGGGGAATGAAGTGGATCTCCGGTTGGATGGAATGACCCTCAACCTGCTCCTGCAACCGAATCCTATCCGTTCTGCCGACGACGAAACACGCCACCGCCTCTCCAATATCCTTTTGTTCTTCTCCTTTGTCTTGAGGAGCAGCCGAGTTCCTTCGGAGGTCGAGGCGTGATCTTAACAACATATCTCCTGACTCGCTCCTTATCAGCCTGCATTGGTTAGAGGATGTGTATACCATAAGCATAGAAATCACGCTTTCGGGTGAGACAGCCCCCTCCTAGGCGCCCCCACACCATCCCCTCCCTAGCCTGTGTCTGACACCCGACGGCTTGAGAATTATCCTGAAGAGGTTCCCCGGTCCATATCTGCGCCCGGAATGTGACTCTTGCCAGACGCCAGAGGGAGCATCAAGGCCCCTGAGATAGTCGCGTCTTTGCTATGTCCCTGTAATATCAGCCTTGTCTGTTAAGAGTGTCCCAGCCAGGCGGGCGCTGAGGGCCGGGGCGCTCGCGGCGGTACAGGGATTCGCACTCGCTCGCTGCGCGCTGCTCTTTCTTTTCCGGTTTCTCTGTCTTTATCTCTTTCTCTTTCTTCTTTTCTTTCTCTCTCTGTCTTTCTCTTACTCTCTCTCTTTCTCTCTGTCTCTCTCTCTCTCTCTCTCTCTCTCTCTCTCTCTCTCTCTCTCTCTCTCTCTCTCTCTCTCTCTCTCTCTCTCTCTCTCTCCCTCCCCCCTCTCTCTCTTACCCTTTCTATCTTTCTCTCTATCTCTCTCTTTCTCTCTCGTGTTTCGGTATTTTTACTAGTATCGGTTATGTAAGATATGATGCACTGGAGTAATATTCGTAAGTAAAAACACAAAAATCTATTTACGGATATACAAATGAAAAAGCTTGAAGATTTATGAAAAGTATGATGTAATACCACAAAGATTCAAAGCTTAAAGCAAATGTACAAAAAAATATATCAATTCTTAGGAGTGGATAATAATGGTGATGGTGATATTCACGATAATAATAAGATAATGAAAGTAATGATGCTGATGCTGACGAAGAAGATGATGACAGTAATGATAACAATATTAAGTAACCCATCACTTAACTCTACCCAAATACCACAAAATTCCACCCACGCTACTCCTCCCAAGCCAAACCAACCCCATCCCACCTTACTCCACCCAGCCTATCCCCACCCCACACTACTCCGCCTAACCCATCCCCATCCCACCCCACTCCGCCCAACCCCACCCCACCCCACTCCGTCCAGCCCAACCCCATCCCATCCCACTCCCACCCACCCCACCCCACCCCACTCCGTCCAGCCCAACTCCCACATCCCACCCCACTCACCCAGCCCAACCCCAACCCCACCCCACTCCACGCCCAACCCAACCCCATCCCACTCCGTCCAGCCCAACCCCCACCCCAATCCGCCCAACCCAACCCCACCCCTCACTCGCCCAACTCAACACCACTCCGACTCCGCCCAACCCACCCCACTCCGCTTGCAACCCACCCCACTCCGCCCAGCACAACCCAACCCCATCCCACCCCCACTCCGCCCAACCCATCACCATCCCCACCCCACTCCGCCCAGACCAACCCCATCCCACCCCACTCCCGCCCAACCCCCATCCCCATCCCACCCCCACACCAGCCCAAGCTCAAAACCATCTCCATCCCACCCCACTCCGCCCAACCCAACCCCACACCGCCTCCGCCCAACCCATCCCCATCCCATCCCCCACTCCGCCAGCCACAACCCATCCCCATTTCACCACTCCGCCCAACCCAACCCATCCCCCATCCCACACCCCACTCCAGCCCAACCCATCCCCATCCCACCACACTCCGCCCAACCCAACCCCACCCCGCTCCGCCTCCAACCCAGACCAACCCCACCCCACTCCACTCCAGCCCAACTCCCACCCCATCTCCACCCAGCCCAACCCCACCCCACCCACCCAGCCCAATCCCACCCCACTCCACCCCGCCCAACCCCACCCCCACCCCACCCCACTCCGCCTAACCCATCCCCACCCCACTCCGCCCAGCCCAAACCCACCTACCCCATCCCCATCCCACCCCACTCCTCTCTCTCTCTCTCTCTCTCTCTATCTATCTATCTATCTATCTATCTATCTCTCTATCTCTCTCTTTCTCTCTCGTGTTTCGGTCTTTTTACTAGCATCGGTTATGTAAAATATGATGCGCTGGAGTAATTTTCGTGAATAAAAACAAAAATCTATTTACGGAAATACAAAAGAAAAAGCTAGAAAATTTATGAAAAGTATGATGTAATATTACAAAGATTCAAAGCTTAAAACAAAGTACAAAAAATATATCAATTCTTATCAGTGGATAATAATGGTGATGGTGATATTCACGATAATAATAAGAAAATAAAAGTAATGATGCTGATGCTGACGAAGAAGATGATGACAGTAGTGATAATATTAACAATATTAAGTCACCCATCACCTAACTCTACCCAAATACCACAAAATTCCGCCCACGCAACTCCTCCCAAGCCAACCCCATCCCACCCCCACCTAGCCCACCCCCTGCCCACACTATCCCCACCCCATCCCACTCCGCCCAACCCACTCCACCCATTCCACCCCACCCCACCAACCCATCCCCATTTCACCCCCCACTCCGCCCAGCTCATCCCCACCCCACACCACTCCACTCAGCCCAACCCCCCCACCCCACTCAACCCCCCATCCCACCCCCTCCGCCCACAACCCGACCCCATCCCACCCCACCTCACCAAACTAACCCGATCCCATCCCACCCCCACTCCGCCCAACCCATCCACATCCCACCCCCACCCGCCCAACCCCATCCCACCCCCACCCTGCCCCAACCCCATCCCACTCCGCCCAACCCATCCACCCCCACCCCACTCCGCCCAACCCATCCCCATCCCACACCACTCCGCCCAACCATCCCCATTCACCCCACTCCGCTCATCCCCACTGATCCCCCCCACCCCCACCCCCACTCAACCTCCGCCTAACCCCACCCCACCCCGGCTCCGCCCGACCCCCAACCCCACCCCACTCAACTCCCAAAATGCCAACCCCACCCCACTCCGCCCAGCCCAACCTGACCCCCCCCACCCGCTCCAGCCCAACCCCACCCCACCCACCTCCGCCAAGCCCAACCCCACACCACCCCACTCCGCCCATTAACCCACCCCCATCCCCCCCACCCCCACTGCCCCCATCCACCCCACCACTCCCCTAACCCAACCCCACCCCCACCCCACCTCCAACTCCATCCACCCCACCCCACTCCGCCCACCCAATCCCCACCCCATCCCACCCTACTCCGCCCAACCCAACCCAACCACACTCCGCCCATCCCCACCCCCATCCCACTCCTGTAGACGACACGGAAGGAGGCACCGAAGGAGACGAAGGCGGGGGAGAGTGCCAATGAGAGGCCCCAGCGCCACCCGTCGTAAAACCTCCTTCGACTTGGACCTTGGGAGGCGTCTGTGGGCGGATGGCTTAGCACTTGGCAAGCGAGGGAAAGGGGAAGGAAGGGAGGGAAGGAAGGGGGGGGAGAAATAGAGGGGAAGAAAAGGAGAATGAGGGGAGGAGGATTAGAAGAGAGGGGAAGGGGAAGGAAGCGAGGGAAAGAGGAAGGAAGGGAGGGGAAGGGAAGGAGGGAAGGAGGGATAGAGGGGAGGAGAAGGGGAATGAGGGGAGGATGATTAGAAGGGAGGAAGGGGAGGAAGGAAGGGAGGAGGAGGGGAATAAGGAGGAGGATTAGAAGGGAGGGGGAGGAAGGAGGGATAGAGGAGAAGAAAAGGGGAATGAGGAGAGGAGAAGGGAATGAGGGAGGAAGAGGAGGGAAGGGAAGGAAGGGAGGAAGGGAGGAGGGACAGAGAAGTGGAAAGGAATGAGGGGAGGAGGAGGAAGGAGGAGGATTAGAAGGGAGGGAAGGGGAAGGAAGGAGGAGGAAGGAGGGAGGAGGAGGGAAAGAGGAAGGGAGGAGGAGGGAGGGGAAGGATTAGAAGGGAGGGGAAGGGGAATGAAAGGAGGAGTGAAAGGGAAGGGATGTTGAGGATAAGAAGAAAGAGGAAGAGGAGGAGAGGGAAGGGAGGCGGATAAGGAAGGGAGAGGAGAGAGGAAGGAAGGGATATTAAGGAAAGGAAGGGAATAAAGGGTGG
>NC_091555.1:7148470-7163470 GCF_042767895.1 Penaeus vannamei | reverse complement strand
AAGGCAGATACAGATTCACAAATAGAAGAGGAATAGGCAGATACAGATTCACAAATAGAAGAGGAATAGGTAGATACAGATTCACAAATAAAAGAGGAATAGGTAGATACAGATTCACAAATAAAAGAAGAAAAGGTAGATACAGATTCACAAATAGAAGAGGAATAGGTAGATACAGATTCACAAATAGAAGAGGAAAAGGTAGATACAGATTCACAAATAGAAGAAGAAAAGGTAGATACAGATTCACAAATAAAAGAGGAAAAGGCAGATACAGATTCACAAATAGAAGAGGAATAGGTAGATACAGATTCACAAATAGAAGAGGAAAAGGTAGATACAGATTCACAAATAGAAAAGGAATAGGCAGATACAGATTCACAAATAGAAGAGGAAAAGGTAGATACAGATTCACAAATAAAAGAGGAATAGGTAGATTCAGATTCACAAATAGAAGAAGAAAAGGCAGATACAGATTCACAAATAGAAGAGGAAAAGGCAGATACAGATTCACAAATAGAAGAGGAATAGGTAGATACAGATTCACAAATAAAAGAGGAATAGGTAGATACAGATTCACAAATAGAAGAGAGAGGAAAAGGCAGATACAGATTCACAAATAGAAGAGGAATAGATTGATACAGATTCACAAATAGAAGAGGAATAGATTGATACAGATTCACAAATAGAAGAGGAATAGGTAGATACAGATTCACAAATAGAAGAGGAATAGATTGATACAGATTCACAAATAGAAGAGAAAAAGGTAGATACAGATTCACAAATAGAAGAGGAAAAGGCAGATACAGATTCACAAATAGAAGAGGAAAAGGTAGATACAGATTCACAAATAGAAGAGGAAAAGGTAGATACAGATTCACAAATAGAAGAGGAAAAGGCAGATACAGATTCACAAATAGAAGAGGAAAAGGCAGATACAGATTCACAAATAGAAGAGGAATAGGTAGATACAGATTCACAAATAGAAGAGGAATAGGTAGATACAGATTCACAAATAGAAGAGGAAAAGGTAGATACAGATTCACAAATAGAAGAGAAAAAGGTAGATACAGATTCACAAATAGAAGAGGAAAAGGTAGATACAGATTCACAAATAGAAGAGGAATAGGTAGACACAGATTCACAAATAGAAGAGGAATAGGTAGATACAGATTCACAAATAGAAGAGGAATAGGTAGATACAGATTCACAAATAGAAGAGGAAAAGGTAGATACAGATTCACAAATAGAAGAGGAAAAGGCAGATACAGATTCACAAATAGAAGAGGAAAAGGTAGATACAGATTCACAAATAGAAGAGGAATAGGTAGATACAGATTCACAAATAGAAGAGGAATAGGTAGATACAGATTCACAAATAGAAGAGGAATAGGTAGATACAGATTCACAAATAGAAGAGGAATAGGTAGATACAGATTCACAAATAGAAGAGGAATAGGTAGATACAGATTCACAAATAGAAGAGGAATAGGTAGATACAGATTCACAAATAGAAGAGGAATAGGTAGATACAGATTCACAAATAGAAGAGGAATAGGTAGATACAGATTCACAAATAGAAGAGGAATAGGTAGATACAGATTCACAAATAGAAGAGGAATAGGTAGATACAGATTCACAAATAGAAGAGGAATAGGTAGATACAGATTCACAAATAGAAGAGGAAAAGGCAGATACAGATTCACAAATAGAAGAGGAATAGGTAGATACAGATTCACAAATAGAAGAGGAAAAGGTAGATACAGATTCACAAATAGAAGAGGAAAAGGTAGATACAGATTCACAAATAGAAGAGGAATAGGTAGATACAGATTCACAAATAGAAGAGGAAAAGGTAGATACAGATTCACAAATAGAAGAGGAATAGGTTGATACAGATTCACAAATAGAAGAGGAAAAGGCAGATACAGATTCACAAATAGAAGAGGAAAAGGCAGATACAGATTCACAAATAGAAGAGGAAAAGGCAGATACAGATTCACAAATAGAAGAGGAATAGGTAGATACAGATTCACAAATAGAAGAGGAAAAGGTAGATACAGATTCACAAATAGAAGAGGAATAGGTTGATACAGATTCACAAATAGAAGAGGAAAAGGCAGATACAGATTCACAAATAGAAGAGGAAAAGGCAGATACAGATTCACAAATAGAAGAAGAAAAGGTAGATACAGATTCACAAATAGAAGAGGAATAGGTAGATACAGATTCACAAATAGAAGAGGAAAAGGTAGATACAGATTCACAAATAGAAGAGGAAAAGGTAGATACAGATTCACAAATAGAAGAGGAATAGGTAGATACAGATTCACAAATAGAAGAGGAATAGGTAGATACAGATTCACAAATAGAAGAGGAAAAGGTAGATACAGATTCACAAATAGAAGAGGAAAAGGTAGATACAGATTCACAAATAGAAGAGGAAAAGGCAGATACAGATTCACAAATAGAAGAGGAATAGGTAGATACAGATTCACAAATAGAAGAGGAAAAGGTAGATACAGATTCACAAATAGAAGAGGAATAGGTAGATACAGATTCACAAATAGAAGAGGAAAAGGTAGATACAGATTCACAAATAGAAGAGGAATAGGTTGATACAGATTCCTAAATAGAAGAGGAAAAGGCAGATACAGATTCACAAATAGAAGAAGAAAAGGTAGATACAGATTCACAAATAGAAGAGGAATAGGTAGATACAGATTCACAAATAGAAGAGGAAAAGGCAGATACAGATTCACAAATAGAAGAAGAAAAGGTAGATACAGATTCACAAATAGAAGAGGAATAGGTAGATAAAGATTCACAAATAGAAGAGGAATAGGTAGATAAAGATTCACAAATAGAAGAGGAAAAGGCAGATACAGATTCACAAATAGAAGAAGAAAAGGTAGATACAGATTCACAAATAGAAGAGGAATAGGTAGACACAGATTCACAAATAGAAGAGGAAAAGGTAGATACAGATTCACAAATAGAAGAGGAAAAGGTAGATACAGATTCACAAATAGAAGAGGAATAGGTAGATACAGATTCACAAATAGAAGAGGAAAAGGTAGATACAGATTCACAAATAGAAGAGGAATAGGTAGATACAGATTCACAAATAGAAGAGGAAAAGGTAGATACAGATTCACAAATAGAAGAGGAATAGGTAGATACAGATTCACAAATAGAAGAGGAATAGGTAGATACAGATTCACAAATAGAAGAGGAAAAGGCAGATACAGATTCACAAATAGAAGAGGAATAGGTAGATACAGATTCACAAATAGAAGAGGAAAAGGCAGATACAGATTCACAAATAGAAGAGGAATAGGTAGATATAGATTCACAAATAGAAGAGGAAAAGGCAGATACAGATTCACAAATAGAAGAGGAATAGGTAGATACAGATTCACAAATAGAAGAGGAATAGGTAGATACAGATTCACAAATAGAAGAGGAATAGGTAGATACAGATTCACAAATAGAAGAGGAATAGGTAGATACAGATTCACAAATAGAAGAGGAATAGGTAGATACAGATTCACAAATAGAAGAGGAATAGGTAGATACAGATTCACAAATAGAGGAGGAATAGGTAGATACAGATTCACAAATAGAGGAGGAATAGGTAGATACAGATTCACAAATAGAAGAGGAATAGGTAGATACAGATTCACAAATAGAAGAGGAAAAGGTAGATACAGATTCACAAATAGAAGAGGAATAGGTAGATACAGATTCACAAATAGAAGAGGAATAGGTAGATACAGATTCACAAATAGAAGAGGAATAGGTAGATACAGATTCACAAATAGAAGAGGAATAGGTAGATACAGATTCACAAATAGAAGAGGAATAGGTAGATACAGATTCACAAATAGAAGAGGAAAAGGTAGATACAGATTCACAAATAGAAGAGGAATAGGTAGATACAGATTCACAAATAGAAGAGGAATAGGTAGATACAGATTCACAAATAGAAGAGGAATAGGTAGATACAGATTCACAAATAGAAGAGGAATAGGTAGATACAGATTCACAAATAGAAGAGGAATAGGTAGATACAGATTCACAAATAGAAGAGGAAAAGGTAGATACAGATTCACAAATAGAAGAGGAATAGGTAGATACAGATTCACAAATAGAAGAGGAATAGGTAGATACAGATTCACAAATAGAAGAGGAATAGGTAGATACAGATTCACAAATAGAAGAGGAATAGGTAGATACAGATTCACAAATAGAAGAGGAATAGGTAGATACAGATTCACAAATAGAAGAGGAAAAGGCAGATACAGATTCACAAATAGAAGAGGAAAAGGTAGATACAGATTCACAAATAGAAGAGGAAAAGGTAGATACAGATTCACAAATAGAAGAGGAATAGGTAGATACAGATTCACAAATAGAAGAGGAAAAGGCAGATACAGATTCACAAATAGAAGAGGAAAAGGCAGATACAGATTCACAAATAGAAGAGGAATAGGTAGATACAGATTCACAAATAGAAGAGGAATAGGTAGATACAGATTCACAAATAGAAGAGGAAAAGGCAGATACAGATTCACAAATAGAAGAGGAAAAGGTAGATACAGATTCACAAATAGAAGAGGAATAGGTACATACAGATTCACAAATAGAAGAGGAATAGGTAGATGCAGATTCACAAATAGAAGAGGAATAGGTAGATGCAGATTCACAAATAGAAGAGGAATAGGTAGATGCAGATTCACAAATAGAAGAGGAAAAGGCAGATACAGATTCACAAATAGAAGAGGAAAAGGCAGATACAGATTCACAAATAAAAGAGGAATAGGCAGATACAGATTCACAAATAGAAGAGGAAAAGGCAGATACAGATTCACAAATAGAAGAGGAAAAGGCAGATACAGATTCACAAATAGAAGAGGAAAAGGCAGATACAGATTCACAAATAGAAGAGGAATAGGTAGATACAGATTCACAAATAGAAGAGGAAAAGGTAGATACAGATTCACAAATAGAAGAGGAATAGGTAGATACAGATTCACAAATAGAAGAGGAATAGGTAGATACAGATTCACAAATAGAAGAGGAAAAGGTAGATACAGATTCACAAATAGAAGAGGAAAAGGCAGATACAGATTCACAAATAGAAGAAGAAAAGGTAGATACAGATTCACAAATAGAAGAGGAATAGGTAGATACAGATTCACAAATAGAAGAGGAATAGGTAGATACAGATTCACAAATAGAAGAAGAAAAGGTAGATACAGATTCACAAATAGAAGAGGAATAGGTAGATACAGATTCACAAATAGAAGAAGAAAAGGTAGATACAGATTCACAAATAGAAGAAGAAAAGGTAGATACAGATTCACAAATAGAAGAGGAAAAGGCAGATACAGATTCACAAATAGAAGAGGAAAAGGCAGATACAGATTCACAAATAGAAGAGAAATAGGTAGATACAGATTCACAAATAGAGGAGGAATAGGTAGATACAGATTCACAAATAGAAGAGGAAAATGTTGATACAGATTCACAAATAGAAGAGGAAGGAATATATGCTCTTTGAATACATTTTACGACTGCAGTTCAGCCTTTTAATTGGGTCTTCGTTTTCTAATTCAGTGACTCACTTTTCTATACAATCACATCTTTAAAAGCTATCCAGAAAGGAACTGAAATACGAAACGAATGTATTCTACGTATTTTATAAAAAAAAAAAAAAAAAAAAAAAAAAAAAAAAAAAAAAAAAAAAAAAATATATATATATATATATATATATATATATATATATATATATATATATATATATATATATATATATATATATATATATATATATATATATATATATATATGTATATTGCTTGAACTGGGAGGTGAATGAAACATATTCGTACTGCGCTGTTTTGAAAAGAAAGAAAGAAAGAAAAAAATTATCGTTATTCTTTTAGAAGCCTTTTCATTTTGTCTCGTACTCTGTGATATGCAGAGAGATTCCTGCAATAGAGGTAGAGGGGGGGGGGGGGGGTAGGCGTATGGGGGAGGAGGGGTAAGGCGGAGTGGGGGGCGGGATGAGGGACAGAATATTAATTATCAGAGATTATTAGAGATGATGGAGTGGGGGGTGGGGAGGGAGGGAGGGAGAAAGAGTAAGAATGAGGGTAGGCGAGGTAAGGGAGAGGGTAAAAAGAAAGGAGGATGGGTAGAAATTAATGAAAAGAAGGGAGATAAAGTCAGGAAGTAAGCTGGGGATGAGAGAGGAAAAGGAAGAGGGTGAGGAAGGCGGGGGGGAAGAGGGGGAGTAGAGAGGAGGGAGTAAAGAGGAGAAAGAAGAGAGAGGAAGAGCCGATAGAAAGCACGAGGAAGGAAGAGAGAGAAAGGTGGAGAAAGGAAAAAAAAGAAGGGTGAAGGGCGAGAGGAGGGGAAGGTGGGGATGGGGGAAGAGGAGGAGGAGAGAGGAAGGAGTAAAGAAAAGAAAGAATAGAGAGGAAAGGACGAGGAGGAGGGAGAAAATTGGAGAAAAAGAAGGGTGAAGAGCGAGAGGAGGGGAGGGGGGGAAGGGGGTGGGAGACAAAAACAAAAGACGCCTTCAAATCTTAAATCTCAATCATAACTCTGTTCTTATCTCTTGTTGTGATACGTTATTAAGCAGCTATTTCTCAAACTTAGTTATGAGACGCTAAAAAGCATGCAACAATAAGGAAGTTTTGTAAGAAGAGAAACATTTCTATTTATGTTAGAATTTCGAGATTTAGGAAGAAGTTAGTTAATGAGATATGAAGAAAAAAAATGAACGAAAGGAAAAGAATTTTACATATCTTGTGACTATATTTTTGATAATGGTGATAATGATAATAATGTTTATGATAATGCTAATGATGTTAGTGATAATGATTATATTTGTGGTAAATGATGAACGAGAGAAAGAGAGAGAGATAGAGATAGAGATAGATAGATAGATAGATAGATAGGATAGAGAGAGAGAGAGAGAGAGAGCGAGAGAAGAGAGAGAGAAAAAGAAAGAGAGAGAGACAGAGAGAGAGAGAGACAGAGAAAAAGAGAAAGAAGCGAAAGAGAAGGAAAGAAGAGAGAGAGAGAAAGAAAAGGAGAGAGAGAGAGAGAGAGAGAGAGAGAAGAGAGAGAGAGAGAGAGAGAGAGAGAGAGAGAGAGAGAGAGAGAGAGAGAGAGAGACAGACAGACAGACAGAAAAAAGAAAGAGAGAGAGATACAAAAATAAAAGGAAAAAAATCAAACCCTCACCCCCCACCCCTCAAAAAAAAAAAAAAAAAAAAAAAAAAAAAAACAGACCTGAAACGACGAGGATATGAAACCCGCGGCCCGAGTCCATTTAAACCCTTTACGACAGCGAGAAAAAAGAATTTCCAAAGGAGGATTCTAACTCCTCAGGGGGTAAGGAAACCTACCTCGTGTGTGACTTTAATACTGTCTCCCGGCGTGTGCATTTGTCTCGAGGAGGAATCAGCCAGCACAAAGGGAGCAGATCTGACCTCTTCGGGTGGTATGGTAAGGGTAGGGAGAGAGAGAGAGGAGGAGAGGAAGGGGGAGAGGGAGAGAGGGAAAGGGGGAAGGAGGGAGGGGGAAAGGGAGAGAGGGAGGAAGAGAGGGAGGGAGGAAGAGAGGGAGAGAGGGAGAGAAGGAGGAAGAAACGTGGAGAGGGAGGGAGAAAGGGAGAGAGGGAGGGAGGGAGAGAGAGAGGAAGGGAGGGAGGGAGGGAGGATTAGAGAGAGAGAGGGAGAAACGTGGAGAGGGAGGGAGGGAGAGAGGGAGAAAGGGAGAGAAGGAGGGAGGGAGAACAACGTGGAGATGGAGGGAGGGAGGGAGGGAGGGAGAAAGGGAGAGAAGGAGGGAGGGAGGAACGTGGAGAGGGAGGGAGAAAGGGAGAGAAGAAGGGATGGAGAAACGTGGAGAGAGAGGGAGAGAGGGAGAAACGTGGAGAGGTAGGGAGAGAGGGAGAGTGGGAGGGAGGGAGAGAGATAGGTAGAGGAAAGGGTTTATGACTGTGGTTGGAGGTTTGGGGGGTTGGGGTCGTAGGAAAGAACCTGAAGAAAAAAATAATGTCCATTTTGCACCCCCCCCCTTTTCCTCCCCATGATCGAGAAAAAGATAGATGGTGTATTCGCTAAAAGGGTCCTAAAAAGACTTTCTACTTTCCCTTCTTCTTTTCTCTCTGTCTATCCCTTCCCTTCTCCATCCCTCTTCTATCCATTCCCTCTTCTATCACTTCCCCTTTCCTTCCTTCTCTGTCCATCCCTTCCCCTCTCCTTCCTTCTCTGTCCATCCTTTCCCCTCTCCTTCCTTCTCTCTCCGTCCCTCTCCCACTCTCCTTCACCCTCTCCATCCCTCTCCTTCTATCCATTCCCCTCTGCTTATCCATCCCTTTTCCCTCTCCTTCTATCCCATCCACCTCCTCTCCCCCTTCCTCCTCCCCTCTCTGCCTTACATCCACTTTCCCTCTCCCATCCCTCTCCTTCTATCTGCCTTCCCCTCTCCAGTCCCTTTCTGGCCAGTGCCTTCCCCTCTCCATCCTCTCTCTGCCCATCCCTTCCGCCCTCATCCATCCCCTATCCTTCTATCATTTCCCTTCTCCTACTCATCCCATCCCTCTCTATCCTATCATCCTCCCCCACCTCATTTTTTAAACTTCTTCCCGGCGCCGCCCCCTCACCCCCCACACCACTTTCTTGACCTCATCAATCTCCTATCTCTCTCTATCCCCCCCTCATCCCCCCGTCCTTTTTTGGCCCCTCCCTAGCCCCCCCCCTCACCCCCCACACCACTTTCTTGACCTCATCTCGAAGACGTCACTCCTATTAAGAACCATAAAACGGACGACAGAGGACTCTAGAACCCGGCTATTGTGGTTCACCTCCGGCACCTTCGCCTGGGCTGAAAAGAGCAATTTCCTGTATCGAGGAATCTGTCCTTATCTCTCTTGGATTTTCGTCTTTTTTATTTTCTTTTTTTGTAGGGTGAGGGGGGGGGTGAGGGTGGTTATGTTTGGTGTTTGTATTTTTGTTGTTGTTGTTGTTGTTGTACTTAGAACATATACATACTACTCCTTTTCTCTCCTCTCTTTTATCCGTTCCACCTCATCTTTTCCTCCTACTTCTCCCTCCCTCGCCATCCTTCCCCTCTTCTTCCTCCTCCTTCCCCTCTTCCTCCTACTCCTCCTACTTCTCCCTCCCTCGCCATCCTTCCCCTTTTCTTCCTCCTCCTTCCCCTCTTCCTCCTACTCCTCCTCCTCCTCCCTGCCTCGCCATCCTTCCCCTTTTCTTCCTCCTCCTTCCCCTCTTCCTCCTACTCCTCCTCCTCCTCCCTCCCTCGCCATCCTCTCCCCTTTTCTTCCCTCCTCCTTCCCCTCTCTTCCTTCCCTACTCCTCCTCCTTCTCCCTCCTCGCCATCCTTCCTCTCTTTTCTTTCCTCCTCCTCCTTCCCCTCTTCCTCCTACTCCTCTCTACTGTTTTCTTTCCCCTCCCTCGCCATCCTTCCCCTCTTCCTCCTCCTCCTCCCTCCCTCACCATCCTTCCCCATTTTCCTCCTCCTCCTCCCTCCCTCCCTCGCCATCCTTCCCCTCTTCCTCCTCCTCCTCTCTCCCTCAATCCTCCTACTTCTCCCTCCCTCCCTCCCCACCCTTCCCCTCTTCCTCCTCCTCCTCCTCCCTCCCTCGCCATCCTTCCCCTCTTCCTCCTCCTCCTCCTTCAACCCCTTCATCCTGAACTCCACACACTGCGAAAAAGGGTTAAGAATCGCCGAACGAAACGCGAGAATGGGTCTCACTATATCGCCGAAGAATATTTAAGAAAGTCATGTTTATCCCGCGGCCGCTGCTCCGCTGACTGATCAAAGGTCCTCCTGGAGAGAGGGAGAGGGAGAGGGAGAGGAGGGGGACGAGGCGGAGGGAGGAATGTGGAGGGATGGGAGGGAGGAGGGTGAGGCGGAGATGGACGAAAGGAGGAGGGGGAGGGGAAGGAGGCGGAGGGAGGGAGGGGGGGGAGGGGGTAGGAGTGGGTACGCTTGAGGGAGGAGGGGGAGGGGAGAGGCGGAGGAGGGGTACGGAGGGAGGAGGGGGAGGGAGAGGCGGAGGAGGGGGAGGGAGGAAGGGAGGGAGGCGGAGGTAGGAGGGGGAGGTGTAGGGAAGGGGAGTGGGGAGGAGAGAGGGGGAGGGGAAGGACGGGAAGGAGGCGGAGGGAGGAGGGGGAAGGAGGCGGAGGGAGGAAGGGGAGGGGGGAGGCGTAGGAGGGGAATGGAGGGAGGGGGGGAGAAGGAGGCGGGGAAGGGGTGGGAGGGAGGTGGAGGGGGACGGAGAGGGGCATCGGGCGAAGAGGCGGAGAGGCAAAAGTACTCTGGCAATCTGTTTTTTTCTATACAGGATATGTTTATTTATTACTATTTTTATTTTGGACTTGTATGTATGTATGTATATGTAAGCTTGTATATGCATGTGTAAATGTAATGTATTGATTATACAACATCTCCATATATAAAGAGAGAGAGAGAGAGAGAGAGAGAGAGAGAGAGAGATGAGAGAGATGAGAGAGAGAGGAGAGAGGAGAGAGAGAGAGAGAGAGAGAGGGAGGGGGGGGGGGGGGAAGACAGAGAAGAGAAAGAGAGAAATAGAAAAAAAAGAGGAGAAATGTAAAAAGAAGACAGAGAAAACTTCGAAAACCGAGAACGAGACGCAGAAAGAGACAGAGAGACAGAGAGACGGAGAAGGAGAAGAGGAGAAGGAGAGCAATAACTCGGCCTCGAGACACCACCGTCCTCCTCTTCCTCGTCCTCCTCTTCCTCGCCCTCCTCTACCTCGCCCTCCTCTTCCTCGTCCTCCTCTACCTCGTCCTCCTCTTCCTCGCCCTCCTCTTCCTCGCCCTCCTCTACCTCGTCCTCCTCTTCCTCGCCCTCCTCTACCTCGCCCTCCTCTTCCTCGCCCTCCTCTACCTCGTCCTCCTCTTCCTCGTCCTCCTCTACCTCGCCCTCCTCTTCCTCGCCTCCTCTTCCTCTCACCCTGTCTCGCTGTCCCGGGCGATGTCCCCCGTGCACGACACACCCAATCTTGCTGCCGCCGCTCTGCACACACCGGACACGCCGGCCGAGGCTTTGAGGAGTTGCAGGTTGCACATGAGCTCAAGCAGTCGCACAAATACACACACACGGGGGGTAAATACACACACGGGGGGTAAATACACACACGGGGAGCAAATACACACACGGGGGGTAACACAATACACAACACGGGGAGCAAATACACACACGGGGGGTAAATACACACACGGGGGGGGGGGGGGGCAAGTACACACATGTGGGGAACAATGATATGGGGGGGGGGGCAACATACACACACGTGGGATAAATACATACATGAGAATAGATACACATACGAGGGATATACACACATTGGGATGAATCGGCGCAGACAGCGTGTGAATGAAAGTCATGTGATATTTCTCCGTTGGAAAAGAGCAAAGGGAATGCGAGCACTGTAGGATAAGGAGAGAGAGAGAGAGAGAGAGAGAGAGAGAGAGAGAGAGAGAGAGAGAGAGAGAGAGAGAGAGAGAGAGAGAGAGAGAGAGAGAGAGAGAGAGAGAGAGAGAGAGGAGAGAGAGAGAGAGAGAGAGAGAGAGAGAGAGAGAGAGAGAGGGAGGGAGGGAGGGAGAGGGAGCGAGAAGTAGATAAGCAGTGACAGATAAACAGATACATAGATACATAATTGTCAAAAAAACAAAAAACAAACTCAGCCATCATTTCCAACACCAAGTACAGACCTGCTGAGAAAATAACCGTAAATAACAACAACAAACAACAAAAAACAAAAAAGGTAGTGGAACCTAAAGCCACAAGAATCGACTGTTTGTTCCATAAGGGAGAGAGATCTGCCTGATGAATGCAGCCTCCAGTCAGGCGTTCGTCATGGGCTGATGAATGGCTTTTGGGAAGCTTTCAAAAGGGGATTTTTCTTTCGCTTATCCGCGTATCTTTTCCATGTGCGTAAATGTGGACAATCTCACACATTAACTATATATATGTGTGTGCGTGTGTGTGTATATATGTATATGTATGTATGTATATATATATATATATATATATATATATATATATATATATATATATATATATATATATATATATATATATATGTATGTATATATATATGGAAGTATATATATATGGATATATATATATATGTATATATATATTGTTACAATTGAACTTTTTTTTCTAAATTATTCCGTTGTGTTTCCACCCTTAATGAGGATTACCATTTGTTATTCTAGGACATAAGGAAAGAAATAATTAAACGAACAAAATCAATCGTATTTTCAGGTTTATTTCATCATTCCCTTCATTGATCTATTGCCTCATATCGAAGCTCTTCAATTATACTTCAACACAAGGTGCAAGATACGTATAAAATTCTTTTCTTCTCGAAGTGTCCTTAAAGGTTGTTTGGTAAAAGTATAGTGTTCCAAACTTTTTTTAAAAGTATTTTTAAGATTTCTTATATGTTCTTAATCTTCAATTAATTATCATTAACTTGTACATAATATATAACTCATATCTTAGCAATAAATGCCACTATTCTAAGCTTAACATTCTGACGACACTTTTTCATCTTCAATCATCATATAATAAATCCAGATAACTATCTTAACAACTAAACGTGTATGGGTGTGTGTATATACAGATATGTATATGTTTACGGGTATATATATATATATATATATATATATATATATATATATATATATATATATATATATATATATATATATATATATATATGTATATATATATATATATATATATATATATATATATATATATATATATATATATATATATACATACATATATATATATACTTACATATTTACATGCGTGTACCAACTAGACGAATGCACATACACGTAACGAAGCCCACAAGCGCCGCACAGATCGCCGAGGCCCCGCCCACGGCCGCCGACACGCCCCCTTCCCCGAAGAGACAGCTGGGCGGTGGCGGTGCTGAGCGAGTTTCCAGTTTCTAATAATCGATGGTTGAGATTCAGCTTTCGATAATGACTGATCACGTTGATTATTAATATCCGAGGACAAGAAAAAAAAAAAAAAAAAAAGTGGAAAAGATGGATACATGAGAAAGAGAAGTTGATGGATGGTATTTGTCAGCGGTGTGTTATTAGAATTGTCTTGGAAAATGTTACGTAAGAGTGATCAATAAGTAAATAAAGGAATGAGAGTGAGATAAGTGATTGATGGATGAACAAGTGAAGAGAAAATGAAGAAATGAATAAATGGATGACTATATATATGAAATAATAAGTAAAATATGTGATGAAATAAGGAAAATGATAATCGACTCAGGCTGCGATTTGGTCCCTACAATACTGCCAGACAATACTAGTCAATAACTACAAACACACACACACACACACACACACACACACACACACACACACACACACACACACACACACACACACACACACAAAATACACACGAAAAAAAAATAGTTAGTACATTTTATTCCTTTTGTCACTTATCTATTTATTTATCTTTTCCTGTACAAAAGACAGAGAAAAGAAAAGAATTGTTTCACGGAGCAACAGCAGAAAACGGATCTCAAGCCTCAAGTGTGATTGACGTGCGCATTATATCTTGTGATAGTCTCGTATATTTTGCAACATGAACCGAACCAATTAGATAAATCACTTATCCGAATGAATGTCAGTATTACCACGAAGATATCCCATTCGGATAACGGATTTTGTTGTTTTTTTTTTTTTGTTTTTGTTTTTTGTTTTATTACAGTTTCTGCTTTTGTTTATTTAATCAGCTTGGTGTTTTCTTTCCAAATGCTTTGATTAGCTGTTTCTCCATTTGTCTGTCTGTCTGTCTGTATGTCTATTTCCATCTATCTATTTGTTCGTCAGTGTATCTATCTGTCTATCTATCTGTCTTGCTATATACATAAATCTATCTATATGTGTCTGTCTCTCTGTTTGTCTATCTGTATGCACGTATGTGTATACGTACTTACTTATTTATGTCTGTCTCTCTGTCTATCTGTTTGTATTTCTGTCTCTGCCTCTGATATTCTTTGTCTAAATGTGTATGTTTTTATTCCTTGCTTTACATGTTCAATCTCCATATATCACAAGTACAGTTCTGGTAATGTCTACATCATTCCTAAACAAGTTACTTGCGATAATCGGCCTGTTTGTTCAAATTGTGCCAGGCCCGAGCCAATGAATTTCCATAAATACAGATACAGAAATAAGGGCATATTTGTCTATATTCTGATAGATATACACTTAACTATCTATTTGCCGGGTTGATATGCATGTCTAGACTGATATTTATTTATTTATTTATTTATGCATGGCAAGTATACGAACATTCTTTGGGGTGGAGCTTCGCACAATTCTAACAAACCGACAGGAAGATACTGTTTACATTGTAAATATGTAATATCTTTATTTCTTTTTCTATTCTATTTTTGATATGTGACGTAAGTCCAGGGTTTTCACTTTAACATACTATCATCAGAGATGAAATGTCAAACGCTTTTAAGCTTCTAAATTAGTTTTTTTTTACCTTACAAACTTGTCAGCAAAACATTTTTATCGTTTTATGAATAGAAAATAAATAATTTGATTTCCAGTACCGTCTGATTCAAACACGTCATAAATTATATATAAAACATGACATCAAACAACAACAGCAATAACAAAAACAACTACAACAACAATAGCGACAACAAAATCCGAGAACACATATCAAGAAATGTTAAAACGCATTTAATTGGGAGTTTTTTCCCCTTTTACCCTTACTTAAAAGAGAGAGAGAGAGAGAGAGAGAGAGAGAGAGAGAGAGAGAGAGAGAGAGAGAGAGAGAGAGAGAGAGAGAGGGAGAGAGAGAGAGAGAGAGAGAGAGAGAGAGAGAGAGAGAGAGAGAGAGAGAGAGAGAGTGAGAGAGAGAGAGAGA
>NC_091555.1:7133470-7135970 GCF_042767895.1 Penaeus vannamei | reverse complement strand
TCACTTCCCTTCTTCTCCTCTCCATACCCTACCTCCTCCTCCTTCTCCACCTCTTCTCCCTTTCTCCTATTTCTAATCCCTTGATCACTTCTCTTCTTCTCCTCTCCATACCCTGCCTCCTGCTTTTCCTTTCCTTAACCTTCTCATTCTCCACCTCTTCTCCCTTTCTCCTGTTTCTCCTACCTTTATCACCTCCCTGCTTCTTATCCCTTTACCCTACGTCCTATTTTGCTTTTCCTTAACCTCCTCCTTTTCCACCTCTTCCCTCCATCCCCTCTTTTTCCTCCATTTACTCCTTCCCTTCTTCTCCTTCCCTTACCACCCCCCTCTTCTTCTTCCTCTCCTTATCCTTCTCATATTTCTGCTCCACTTATCTCCCTTCCCCTCTCCTTACCCCACCTCCTATTTTTCCTTCCCTTAACCTCCTCCTTCTTCTACTACCTTACCCCTCCCTTCTTCTCTTCCCCTTACTCCCCTCCCTTTTATTTCTTCCCTTCCTACATCTCTTCCCATTGCTTTCATGGTTTCTTCGTTCCTTCAACTCCCCTTCCTCTTCCTCCTCCTTCCTCTTCCTACTCCTCTCTCTCTTCCCATTGGTCTCATGGTTTCTTCGTTCTTTCTTCTCCTCTTCCTCTTCCTTCTCTTTCCTCTCTTCCTCCTCTTTTTCTTCCTCTTTCTTCAATCCCCTTCCTCTCTCCTCCTATTCCAATTAACGTTCTCGCGCCTCTTTGCCTGCTGCCTTTCCTGTTTTTATCGTCTCATTCATTTTTCCTTTTCGAATTCAAGGTATATTTCCGAGTTTCCTGCGTTTCTGCTTTTCACTATCCCTTTCTCCATCTGTTCTCCAATTCAAGCTTTCTTTCGTTTTTTGTCTTATTACTGTTCTCTTTATCTTACTCTTCCTCCTATACTCTCATCCATCATCTTCTTCACCATATCCTATTCCTGTTTTATCTTTTTCTTCCTTCTATCCCTGATCTACTCTCATCTTCTCATCCTCCTCTGTTCCTATCTCATCCTCTTTCCTCTTTGACACTCGTTCTGCCATGTTCCCTCATCTTCGTCGCCTTTTCCACTTCCTTATTCCTTCTATCTATTCTTCTTCCGCCATTGCTAGTCCCTTCTCTTCGTCTACGCTTGATTATATCATTACATCACCTATCCCTCGTTCTCTCTATCTAGTTCCATATCTCTGCATCTATCTATCTATCTGAATATATCTCTATTATCAAAACTATTTGATGCAAGTACAAACATACAGTAAATATTTTCATTACATCTAAAATAAATTATAGTCGAGTATGCAGTTTAATCCTCCCTTTCTATCTCAAATAAGCTGTAACTTTACCATCGCTCTATTCGAACTCTAAGGTACCTTTTTAATGCTTATCTTGTCTCCTTTGTATTTGATTTATCTCCTTAGAACGCATGGTTAGCAAAATGCAAATGCTGGTTGTATAGTAGAGATACGTGTTATCTCGGTTAGAAGGGACGAGAGGGAGTTCATTTCATTTATTTTCCTGCTGAGGAAGATTGTACTGTAGGAATAAGAAAAAGAAAGATAAAAGATAAGAAAGCGAAAGAGGGTAAGTAAAAATGAAAGTTAACAATATATATATATAGACGCGAAAGAAAAATAGAATAGATGCATGTGTTGCAGATTCGACACAGGCAGACATTTAATACATTCATATACATACATACTTACATAAATACATACATGCACACATACATACATACATACGTACATGCATGCATACATACATACAAACATGCACACACACACACACACACACACACACACACACACACACATATAAATATATATAGGGTACACACATAAACAAACACACATACACACGCTCACACATATGCATATATACATGTATGTATAAACATGTTTATATACATGTACTCATATCTTCATGTATGTATAATGAATAGTGTTCCAGATATAACAGAAGGCCTGACGAGCAAAACTCTAGGGGGCTGTTTGCCACTTTTCATTTACTTTGTAATGAATTCGGGTAGCAGATTAACAGTAGTTAACAGTCAACAATAGTAATAATAGTAATGAAATATAAACAGTATTAACAATAACAATGGTAATGATGATGATGATGATGGTGATAATAATAATAAAAAGAATAATGATAACAATTTTGATAATAAAAATGATGATGATAATCATATGATAATCCTAGTATAGATGGCGATTTTGATAATAAGGATGATAATAAAAGCAATAATGATAATAAAGATAATAATAATCATGATAATGGTTATAGTAATAATGATAATTAATAAGAAATCGCAATAATTTCGGTTTTGATAAAACAGAGTCTTGCCTATTTATTGTGCTTCTTTACGATTATTATTCTAATTGTTGTCATTATTGCTGTCTTTTGATGATAACCCTTGTTCAGAACCACAATGAGGGCTTCCGTATTCACTAGCTACATTGTCCACTTTTAATGAGCCTGATCTAGTTCAATAATTC
>NC_091555.1:7115970-7120970 GCF_042767895.1 Penaeus vannamei | reverse complement strand
TGCCCTTTCTCTCCCCTTTTTCCCTTTCTCTCTCATAGTAACAGCAGCTCAAGAGGTTTATCACATGCCATCTGTTTTCCTCACGCGAATACTGTCCCAAGGGGAAATTTCTGACGTCACGAAAACCACTTACCCCTTGGTGGTCCCCCCCCCCTAATTCCCCCTCCTCCCAATCATCCTTACCCCTTTCTGACAGCCCATCCCCGCCCACCACCCCGCCCACCAAACCGCCCACCACCCCGCCCACCTCGTTTCTCTTCAAATAGTGATAATGACACCTTATAAGTGACAGCCGTGACGGATTAGAGAATCATGTGACCTTTCTTCCTTCCCCTCCTCCCCCACCCCCTTCCCCCCCTGCTCTTTAATGTCTAGTCCTTCCCCTCTCCCCCACCCCCTTCCCCCTGCTCTTTAACGTCTTGTCCTTTCCTTTTCTCTTTCCTCCCTTTCCTCCTTTGTCATTTTCTTAACCTACTCTTCTTCCTTCTCCGTTTCCTTCTTTTACGTTCACACTTTCCATTTTCATGTCTTTCCCTTCTCCTTATTATTCTCTTTCCCCCTCTTTCTGTCAACTCCTGTTCCTTCTTAATCTTCTTCTCCCTTTCCCCCTTTCCTCCCTTCCCTCCACCCTTCCTTTCATCGTCATCATTTTCTTTCTGTCTTCCCTTTTTCCAATCTTCTTCTCCGCTCTTCCTTTCTATTCGTTCATCTCCTCGTCTGTTCCCTTTCTCCCCTTTTCTTATCTGCTATCTTCGTCTGTTCCTATTTTTTTTGTTATTGCTTATTCTGTTCTCCCTTTTTGCCTTCTTCACCTTTCTTCTCTTCATTTACACTCTCTCCCCTCTTTTCCCCTCTTCCTCACCTTCTTTCTGGCTTTACCCCTTATGACCTTCTCCCTCTTCTTCATCTTCTCTACATCTCTTTTCCCCCTTTCCTTCCCTGCTTTCCGTCACTTCCCCTCAAAATGTTTCTTCCTTTCCCTTATCCGCTCTCTGTCCCCTTTTCTCGCTTTTCCCCATTTCCCTATTTGCTCTCCATCTCTTCCCCTTTTCCCTCTTTCTCCTTTTCCTTATCCACTCTACATCTCTTCGCTTTTCTTCTCTTTCTCTCATTCCCCCTTTTCCTTATCCGCTCTCTGTCTCTCCTCCTTTCTCCTCTTTCTCCCATTCCCCCCTTTCATTATCCGCTCTCCATGTCTCCCCCTTTCTCCTCTTTCTCCCATTCCCCCTTCTCATTATCCGCTCTCCATCTCTTCTCCTTTCCCATCTTTCTCCCATTCCCCTTTCCTTATCCACTCTCCATCTCTCCCGCTTTCTCCTCTCTCTTCCATTCCCCTTTCCTTATCCGCTCTCTGTCTCTTCCCCTTTCCCCTCTTTCTCCCATTCCCCCCTTTCCTTATCCGTTCTCGGTCTCTCCCCCTTTCGCCTCTTTCTCCCATTCACCCTTTTCCTTATTCACTCTCCACCCTTCTCCTTTCTCCTCTTTCTGCCATTCCCCCTTTTCCTCATCCGTTCTCGGTCTCTCCCCCTTTCCCCTCTTTCTCTCATTCCCCCTTTTCCTTATCCACTCTCCATCCTTTACCCTTTATCCCCCTTTCTCCTCTCTCTCCCATTCCCCCTTTCATTATCCACTCTCCATCTCTTCCCCTTTCCTCCTTTCCCCCCACTTCCCCTTTTTCATTATCCACTCTCCACCCTTCCCCTTTCTCCCCCTTTCTCCTCTTTCTCCCATTCCCCCTTTTCATTATCCGCTCTCTGTCTCTTCGCACTAAATGCCGGTTTCCTTATCCACTCTCCATCTCTTCCCCTTTCTCCTCTCTCTCCCATTCCCCCCTTTCATTATCCGCTCTCTGTCTCCTCGCACTAAATGCCGGTTTCCTTATCCACTCTCCATCTCTTCCTCTTTCTCCTCTCTCTCCCATTCCCCCCTTTCATTATCCGCTCTCTGTCTCCTCGCACTAAATGCCGGTTTCCTTTTATCTCAAGTGTCAAGTTCTTGTGCTTCGGCTGATTGGAGGGAGAGTCACCAAGACGCTGCCTGTCCTGGGTGAAGAAGGATAGGAGGAAGGGAGGATAGGAAGATAGGAAAAAGGGGGGATAGGAAGATTGTTCTTAGGAAGATTGGAGGATAAAGGGAAAGGGGGATAGGAAGATAGGAGGAGGGTAGGGTAGGAGGATAGGAGGATAGGAGGGAGGGAGGAAGGGGGGGAGGATAGGAGGGAGGGAGGAAGGGGGGGGGTTGGAGGAAGGTAGGATAGGAGGATAAAGGGAGAGGGGGATAGGAGGATAAAGGGAAAGGGGGATAGGAGGATAGGAGGAAGGGAGGAGGATAGAAGGAAAGGGGGGGGGGGTGGAGGAAGGGAGGATAGGAGGAAGGGAGGATAGGAAAATTGTTCTTAGGAAGATTGGAGGATAAAGGGAAAGGGGGATAGGAGGATAAGAGGAGGGTAGGGTAGAAGGAGGGTAGGGTAGGAGGAAAAGAGGAAGGGAGGATAGGAGGAAGGGAGGATAGGAGGAAGAGAGGATAGGAAGAAGGGAGAATAGGAGGAAGGGAGAAAGGGGGATAGGAGGAAGGGAGGATAGGAGGATAAAGGGAAAGGGTGATAGGAAGATAGGAGGAAGGGAGGATAGGAAGATAGGAAGAAGGGAGGATAGGAGGAAGGAAGGATAGGAGGAAAGGAGGGAGGAAAGGAGGAAGGGAGGATAGGAGGAAGGAAGGATAGGAGGAAGGGAGGATAGGAGGAAGGAAGGATAGGAGGAAAGGAGGAAGGGAGGATAGGAGGAAGGGAGGATAGGAAGAAAGAGGGAAAGAAAGGAAGTAAAAAGGAAGGGAGGAAGGGAGAAAGGAGGAAAGGATGAAAGGTAGAAAGAAGGAAGGGAGGGAGGAAGCGAGGAAGGAGGGATATGAGGAAGGGAGGATAAAGGGAAGGGGGATAGGAGGGAGGGAGGATAGGAAGAAAGAGGGAAAGAAAGGAAGTAAAAAGGAAGGAAGGAAGAGAGAAAAGAGTAGAGGATGAAAGGTGGAAAGAAGGAAGGGAGAAAGAAAGAAAGAAGGAAAGAAGGAAAAAAAAGAATAAAGAAAGGAAAGGAGATAAATGAAAAGAAATAAGAAGAAAGAAGAGAGACATGCAGTCTTAATCCGCTGAGAAGGAGGACGTGGAGGATTAGGCGGGAAAGATCAGAAGAATAAGAAAGGAGAGAGAAAGGAAGGAGAGAGAGGTGAGGAAAGATAAAGGAATTAGGAAAGGGGGAGGAAGAGGTAAAAGAAGAGGAGCAGGAGGAGGAGGAGGAGGAAGACGAGGAGGAGGAGGAAGAAGGAGAGGAGGAGGAGGAGACGGAAAAGGAGGAAGAAGAAGAACAGGAGAAGGAGGAAGATGAAGAACAGGAGAAGGAGGAAGAGGAAGAACAGGAGAAGGAGGAAGAGGAGGAGAAAGAGGAAGAACAGGAGGAGGAAGAGGAAGAACAGGAGAAGGAGGAAGAGGAAGAACAGGAGAAGGAGGAAGATGAAGAACAGGAGAAGGAGGAAGAGGAAGAACAGAAGAAGGAGGAAGAGGAAGAACAGGAGAAGGAGGAAGAGGAAGAACATGAGGAGGAGGAGGAGGAAGAACAGGAGAAGGAGGAAGAGGAAGAACAGGAGAAGGAGGAAGAGGAAGAACAGGAGAAGGAGGAAGAGGAAGAACAGGAGAAGGAGGAAGAGGAAGAACAGGAGAAGGAGGAAGAAGAAGAACAGGAGAAGGAGGAAGAGGAAGAACAGGAGAAGGAGGAAGATGAAGAACAGGAGAAGGAGGAAGAGGAAGAACAGGAGAAGGAGGAAGAGGAAGAACAGGAGAAGGAGGAAGAAGAAGAAGAAGATGAGAAGGAAGAGGAAGAAGAGGAGAAGGAGGAAGATGAAGAACAGGAGAAGGAGGAAGAGGAAGAACAGGAGAAGGAGGAAGAGGAGGAGATAGACGGAAAGGAGTAGTGAGAAGGAAGAGAAGGAAATCGAAGAGAAAGTCGAAGAGAAATAGGAAGAATAAGATCAAAAGACAGCAGCAGAGGGGAAGAGGATAAAGCGAAGGGAAAGGGGAAAGGGGTGAAGCAAGGTCTGTCTCAGAAGAAGTTTGAAAAAGAGGCGTCGGATGAGATTGGAAGACAGGAAGAAGGAAGAGGTCCTTTTGGCGTCCGTGTTTTGTCCTTGGCGGCGGAGATCCTTGTATAATCCTGATTAATGCCGGAGATAAGGAAGGATGTCCGTGTAGGCCTCCTTTGTCCTTTTGTAACACGCGGGAGCTTCATCGGTGGGAAAAAAGCATAGAAGAAGGCCGAGGAGAGAGAGGGAAAAAGAGAGAAATGGGAAAAATTAGGAAGAAGGGGAAGACAGAGAGAGAAAAAAAAAATGGAGAAATACTCAACCACTGTTTGTAAAAGCTTTGAGTCAGAGTCCAAAGGAGCCGCTAGAGACAAAGAGAAAGAAAAAGAAGAAAATGCGAGGAAAAAATGTTACAAAGCGGAACAAAAGGGGGAGGGGGAGACAGAAAGAAAGAAAACTAGAAAAGAAGTAAAAACGACAACAAAAAACGGGAAAAATAAGAAAGAGAACAAAAAACGGGAAGACGCAAAGGAACTGAAGGGGAGACTTAATCAAGGAAGGAAATATCTTTAGTAACACCTAAACAAGGGAGCCGAGAATATCACTTAGCTAAGCCGTCTTCTTCTCTTGTGGTTTTGTTTTTATTCTATCTTCTTGTATTTTTTTTCTAGTTATTCCTTTCTTTTCGCCGGTTCTCCTTTGGCTCCATTTTCCATTCACTTATATATATATATTTTTGTGTCTATTTCTTAACGTTGTCATTACCTTGTTCGTTTTTGTTTTCTCTATCTGATCTCTCTATTTCTTTATCGCTATTATCCATATCTATTCTTTTCGCACAATATTGAATAATCGTGATAGTCTAGAAAATGTTGGTGACATGCAAGTAAATGCTAAGTATAATTAAAGACAGTTTACGATATCATATATTG
>NC_091555.1:7105970-7108470 GCF_042767895.1 Penaeus vannamei | reverse complement strand
TGAGTGGGGGAAAGGAAGGGGAAATAGGAAATCAAGGAAGAAACGATGGGAAGGGAAGGTGAGGGGAAAAGCGTGAATATGTGATGGGACAGGGGGAATGAGGAAAGATGTATGATGTATGAGGGGAGAAGAATAGAAAGTTAGAATGAGGGGAAAGGAGAGCCGAGGTAAGGGGAAATGTGAACTTGTGAGGAAAAGAGGGGAGAATAGGAGAAAGAAAGTTAAGAAATAGGAATAAGGAATATGAGGGATTAAGGAAAAGTAGGACAAAATAGAGTATGAGGATATTGGGGCAGAAGAGGGAGAGGGGAAGGAAACTCGATAGGATAGGAAGATGAGGTTAAAGGATACGAAAGAGGGAAGGAAAAGCAGAAGAAAGGGGAGAGGAGAAAGGAGGAAAAAGATGAGGGGAGTTGAGATATAAGATGAGAGAGAATGTGAGGGTAAAGAGGGGAAGAGAAAGGGGGAGTAAAGCAAGGGAATATGTACAGGAAGAAGAAGAAGGGAAGGGAGGACAAGTTGAAATGAGTGGGCGTGAAGAGAAAGGAGAAATGGCAGAGTGGAGAAGAGCAAGAAGATTTTGGGTGAGAGAGAAAAAAGAGTAAAGAAAAGAAAAGAAAGACAATATAGAATTAGGGAATAGTGATAGAAGATGAGGAGAGAGGAAAGGGAAAATATTGAAGGCGTGAGGGGAAGGGAGAACTTAGAGACTTAGAAGATATTACGTAAGAAATAAATTAAGGATAAAGAAAATAAGAAGGGAAAAGAGAGTGAATAGAGAATAAGAGAATAAGGATAGAGGATGAGGATAAGGGAAGTAAGAGGGCGTGAAAGGAGACGGTCAAGGAGATATTAGATGAGGGTGATGATGAGGGTGAAGAAGGCTAAAGAGGGAAAATGTAGTATGAGAGAATGAGGGTAGAAGATGAGAGGGGAAGTGAGAGGGCGTGAGGGGAAGTGAGAGGGCGTGAGGGGAAGGGAGAGGGCGTGAGGGGAAGGGAGAGGGCGTGAGGGGAGAGAGGGCGTGAGGGGAAGTGAGAGGGCGTGAGGGGAAGTGAGAGGGCGTGAGGGGAAGGGAGAGGGCGTGAGGGGAAGGGAGAGGGCGTGAGGGGAAGTGAGAGGGCGTGAGGGGAAGGGAGAGGGCGTGAGGGGAAGTGAGAGGGCGTGAGGGGAAGTGAGAGGGCGTGAGGGGAAGGGAGAGGGCGTGAGGGGAAGTGAGAGGGCGTGAGGGGAAGTGAGAGGGCGTGAGGGGAAGGGAGAGGGCGTGAGGGGAAGTGAGAGGGCGTGAGGGGAAGGGAGAACGGGCAGAGGGGAAGAACCATCCCTCATCTCCCTCACGTTTCATTACTGCGTCATGTTGGGGAAGTCTGCGTCGTCCTCGAGGCTTAGGAACGGGGAAGCATATTGCATTAGACTATTTTTCTTTATTTTTTTCTTTATTTGGATATTTGTCTTTTTGTTTCTCTCTCTCTCTCTCCCTCTCTCCCCTCTCTCTCTAACCTCTCTATCTCTCTCTCTCTCTCTCTCTCTCTCTCTCTCTCTCTCTCTCTCTCTTTCTCTCCCTCTCTCTCTCTCGTTCCCTCTTTCTGCCAGGTTGTCTGTCTGTATGTTTTCTTTCTATATGTCTGTCTATCTGCTAGTCTCTTCCCATATCTAGATTCTCTCTCTTCCTCCCATCCTCCTTTCCTCTGTTTAAACCGCTCCTTGTTTTTCTGCCATTTATTATTTTTTTCTCTCAGTATCAATTGTGTCCATAGAATGATATACGATTTGTATTCTTATCTTTTGTCTATTTTTCCTACCTTTTCACTTTAGTAATTTATCGGATTATCCCATTAGCATTACTATTTCCCTTTGTTACCCGTGTGGTTTCATATATCAGACTTTGATGTATCATATTTAACTTTATTCTATTAACAATTAATAGAATAAGTATGAAAAGAGAGAATGAAAGAAAACGAATAATGAACACTGAATTTGTAGAATATATCGCACGTAATTTGAGCTGGATTTTACTGTTCACATGTAACACGGATTGCATTCGAAAACGCGCTCTCTTTTTCTCTAGAGAGAGTCTATGTATTCGAAAACCCATTCTCTCTCTCTGTGTTTCTTTTTCTCTTTCTTTCTCCCCCTTTCTCAATTCCTTCCCTTCTTCCCTCCTTTCTCTCTCCCTACCCCCCCATCGAAACCACACACATTTTCTTTTTTTCTCCCTCCCTTTCACTTCCTCTATCTCTGTCTGTTTCTCTTTCTTTTTCTCTCTCTCCTTAACTCCTTCCCTTTCTCTCTGTCTGTCTGTTTCTCTTTCCTTTTCTCTCTCTCCTTAACTCCTTCCCTTTCTCTCTGTCTGTCTGAGAGAGAGAGAGAGAGAGAGAGAGAGAGAGAGAGAGAGCAATGTGGAGACAAACACAGGAAACCTCTTCTACTTGCTAAACCAAAGCGATTTCCAAACGGGGAATGCTGCCCCCCGCCCTCGCTTCTCTCAAGTTCGGTTCGA
>NC_091555.1:7095970-7098470 GCF_042767895.1 Penaeus vannamei | reverse complement strand
CACACACACACACACACACACACACACACACACACACACACACACACACACACACACGAACACACACACAAACATACACAGACACGAGCAGAGGAAGGGAGAAAGAGGGACAGATAGATAAATAGATATATAAACAGACAGATAGATAAATTTGTAGAGAAAGAAAGTGAGAAAGGGAGGTAAGGAGAGGAAGACGAAGAGTGACAGAAGATAGAAAGAGGAAGAGAGACAGACCCAGAGACAAGGATAGAGTAAAAAAAAAAAAAAAAGATGATAAAGCAGCCAAAGCACAGACAAACTACACCTCAGAAATAAGACGATTAAACATCTTTTCCTCCCAAAGTAAGAAAGCAACCCCCTCCCCACTCCCTCATCAGACATCAAACAGCGTGCCATTTAGAATATTAGACTTTGACGTATACTTTGAAGTGTGCGTGTGGGGGGTGGGGGGTGGGGGGACTGAAAGGAATTTTGCAGTGTCGAGTACTTGTAATAGGGGACGCTGAAAGATTGGGGCCCGTTTTGTGCTAGTATTACCTCCCCTTCCCCCTACCCTTCCCCTCCCGTCCCCTCCTACATACCCTTCCCCTACCTCTCCCCTACCCTTCCCTTCCCCTCTCCCTACCCCCTATATAAAGCTGTATTTGTAGCATTTAGATTCGCATATCTAAACATCCCCTAAAAATCTATCTATTTGTTTGTCTGTCTGCCTATCTCTATCTTCGGATACCTATAAATACACACACACACACACGCACATACACACACACACACACACACACACACGCACACATATATATATACATACATGCACACACATAAACACACAACCTTACATACGGGCAACGATATATGAGTATGGGAAGGATCACATTAATATAAAGATAATTACATACTCCCCGATGCTTAATTTAACACTGCTTGATAGTTGTTTTCGAAAAACACCAACATTCTCCCGCGTTTTATGCCCAGAAAGTTATAAAATTATATTACCTCAAACTTTGCTTAATTGTTGTTAATTGAGACAGAATGGCCCAACTTGCTGAAATAAGTGTTAAGGGAGACATATCAGTAAAGTTACAGCGAGACTTGGCCTCCAGACAGACCCAGGCTCCTGTGGCGGGATGCGCGGCGGTTCAGTGTTAGAGGGATGCTGTGGGGAAGTATTTAGTGCCGATTCGTCATCTTTATTATCATAATCATCGTTCTCTAATCATGTGTTGACGTTGTCGTTGTTATCACTTTATTATCATTATCATTGTTGTTACATTTATCATTATCATTATTGTTACATATATCATTATCATTATTGTTACATTTATCATTATCATTAGTATAATTTTTATCATCATTGTTATTATCAATATATTTATTACCAACATTATTACCATATATAATAATAACAGTATTATTAATAATATTAATAATAACAATAATACCATTATTATTACCAGTTATCATCATTATCATTATCAGGATCCTGCTCCTCATCATTGCTATCATTACTTTTACTAAAAATACTTTGTCTCTTACAAAGAATTATTAATGGAATGTGGTGAAAGGTTTAGAAAACACGTTCAGTCATGTTATGATAACAATTACTTGTAAATTAGAAAACTTTCACTAGGCGCCATAACAGAGTGTGAAAATCCTGAGGAAAAGTTGTTTTGGTCAAATCATGGTCTCCTCAGATTGTACCAGTGATGATTATTACGATCAACTTTTGTTTCTGTTATTCTATCTATTTACATTTTCTATCATATCTAGAGGAGAAGAGGAAGGTCAAGGCAAGAGACTATTTTTATCTTATTATTATCATTATTATTATTATTATTATTATTATTATTATTATTATTATTATTATTATTATTATTATTATTATTATTATTATTATTATTATATTATTATTATTATTATTATATATATCTATATCTATATCTATCCATCTATCCATCTATCTATCTATCTATCTATCTATCTATCTATCTATCTATCTATCTATCTATCTATCTATCTATCTATCTATCTATCTATCTATCTACCTATCTATTTCTCTATCTCTCTCTCTCTCTCTCTATATATATATATATATATATATATATATTAATAGACAGGTTATAAACCACAGGGAGAGATGGGGGAAAGAATGTTCCAGAACTTGGAAGAGCGGGGAGGGGGTGGGGTGTAAAAGAGAGAGTGGGACAAAGAGTTAGGGTTGTCTGGTACAAAATCTTGGATAGGATGATAATTTTACCGGATATCAGGTATTTCTTGTTCTTTTCAAGGTACACGTCTGTGATCCCCCGAGAGTTATAGATTATAGTAATAATAATGATAATAGCATTAATAATAATGATGATAACAATAATAATGATGATAATAACATTAATGATAATGATGATAGCATTAATAATAATGGTGATAATAAAATTAATAATAATGATGATAACATTAATAATAATGATGATAATAACATTAATGATAATGATGATAACATTAA
>NC_091555.1:7088470-7090970 GCF_042767895.1 Penaeus vannamei | reverse complement strand
GCAGACTGGTGGATAATTACAGAGATTATATATATTTTTTTATCAGTCACACACACACACAAACGCACATATCTGTATACATATTCACACACACACACACACACACACACACACACACACACACACACACACACAAACATACACACACAAACATACACACACACACACACACACACACACACACACACACACACACACACACACACACACACACACACACACACACACACATATATATATATATATATATATATATATATATATATATATATAATATATATACATATATATATATATATATATATATATATATATATATATATATATATATATATATATATATATATATATGTATATATATTATGTATATATATATTTACATATATATACATATATATACACATACACACACACACACATACATATATATGTGTGTGTGTGTGCTCTTGTAAGTGTGTGTTGGGGAGGAGGGTGTCTGTGTGTGTATGTATGTATATGTGTATGTATATATGTATGTATATATGTATGTATGTATGTATGTATGTATGCATTTATGTAGGCATGTATTTGTCTATATTCTTAGACAGATATATACACTGGTAGATAGATCGACATAGATATAGATATGAATGTGTATAGGGGTATGTAGATAGCTAGATAAAAAGATACATTCCTAGGCAAAAAGAATTAGATACCAATACAGATGTAGATAGGTTGAAGCAGAAGAGACAGAAAAGAAAGAAAAAAGAAAGAACAGAAAAAAGGAAAGAAAAACGAAAGAAAGAAGAGAAAAGAAAAGGAAGAAAATAAAATAAAATAAAAGAAAAAAGAAATGAAAGAAAAAAAGACAGAAAGAAAAGAAAATGAAAGAAAAAAGAAATAAAATAAAAGAAAACAAAAGTAAACAAGAAATAAAAGAAAAGAAAAGGAAAAAAGAAAAAGAAAATAAAAGAAAACGAAGGAAAAACGAAATAAAATAAAAGAAAAGGAAGGAAAAACTATATAAAATCAAAGAAAAAAAAAGAATAAAAAAGAAAAGGAAAAAATAAATAAAATGAAATAAAATACAAGAGAAAGAAAAAAAAAGAAAAAAGGGAAAAAAGACCAAAAAAAGAAAAACAGAATAAAAGGGGAGCAAGAGGCAGAGAGACAGAGGGTGACGGACCTCCCTTGACGCGAGAGAGAGAGAGAGAGAGAGAGAAGGAGAAATCTCGCGAACAGCTTGTCTTTGCGTTCCCGAGGCATCCGCGATACGCCAGCGAGCTTCAATTATCGGCCATTCACGTTCGCACCGTTTTCGCGCCTCTCTCGCCCTCGCAGCTTACTCGCCCGTTCGGAATGAGGAAAGGAGGCGGTCAGTTTTTTAGAGGTAATTAGGACGGGAGAGTAAGGGAAAGTCTGAGGGAGAAAAGAAAGGAAGATGGAGAAGAAGAAGGAGGAGGAGGAGGAGGAGGTGGAAGAAGAAGAGGTGATGGGAAGACGGGTAAGGCATGAGATGGGGTGAGGGGGGGGTGAGAAAAAAAAAAAAGAAAAAGAAAAACGCACTTTATCACCCACTTAACCACGAAATAGAGACGTAAAGTCGGACGCTTCCTGAATCTCATAAATGCATCATAACAGGTCGAGTCGGTGTTCCCGCGCGCAGTTAAGGAGTAATCCTCCAGTCGTTAGGGACAAGCGCCTTTTGACTCGCGGCGGGACGATAATTGTGACGTATGGGACGCGCGGGCCGCCCATTCGTCATCATTTGGGCGTCGCGTCCATCACGAGCGTGCGGTGTAGAAGCCCGGAAGGGTTGGGACTGGTTGGACATGCACGGGGCGGGCTCGGCGCGAGGAGGCGGATCCACGAACGCGTCTGCTTGAATGCGAGAACGCGTGACGTCACCCCCGATGATGAATCTCCTCCGCAGTGAAGAAAGAATGAAACGAGATAAATGCGTCGGGTGATAAATCCATCCTTTATTTATTTTCCATTCCCACTTTTTCTCCTTATTATTTTCCCCCCTCACTTCCAATCGCGCAACACACTTGAGACACCGAGCAATTCCTACGCCATTTTCCCCCGTAATTCCCACCCTTAATCCCTGCTACGCGTAACTTTCCCTTCGCACCGTAAAGAGAAGAGGCGGGCCGGCTCGTCTTCATAACCTCTCTCTCCAAGGTGTTTGCATCTCCCACGCCGCCCGAGCCGATGTCTGAAGATCTAAATGCTTTGAGTCTCGCGGCCGTTGAACTCGCGAGGAAACGCCTTCGGAATGGCCGGGAGATACGGAGGCGCACCTGCTCGTCTGGGGGAGGGAGGGGGACGTCGCAGGAGGGAGGCGCCTCCTTGTATTGCCGGGATTAGGCTTTGCGGGTTGGCATTAATGCTTTATTGTTTGTTTAGTTATTTGTTTATTTATTCATTTTATTAGTTATCTGTTTATTTATTCATTTTTCTTAGCTATTTTTTTTCTATTTCGGTTTTAGAGGAGGGGGAATAAGGCTGGTGGAATTCT
>NC_091555.1:7076661-7079161 GCF_042767895.1 Penaeus vannamei | reverse complement strand
CTCCACTTTCTCAAATCTCCTCGGCCTGTTCCCTTCTCCCTTCCCCCTCTTCTTCCTCCCCGCCCCTCTCTCCTCCCATCTATATCTCTCTTCTAAACTCTCCCTTCTTCTCCCCTGCTCCCCGCTCCTAATTCCAGAATCACGTTCTCTAACCTCTACACTCTATCCTCTCTTCTCCTCCCATTTCCCTTCCTTCTGTCCCTTCACTCCTCCCCTTTATCAAGTTTTTACCCCACTTCTTTATCTCCATTCCTTCTTAAGGCGCTGTCACACTAGCACTTTTTCCGTCAATTTTTTGACAATTTTATTTAACATAAATACAAACATTCTCGAATATAGCTCTTGATTTGACTTTGCTTAGCTGAAAAAGTTGACGGAAAGGTTTTCAGACGGAAACGATCATTATCGTCTGACTGGAAAATCGACAATTCGCTCAAATATGGACAAAATTTCAGAAAATTGTCAAAAAATTGACGGAAAAAGTGCTAGTGTGACGGCACCTTTACTCTTTCTCCTCCTCCTCCCAGTACCCCTCCTTCTGTCCCTCCTCATCTCCCCTTTCTCCCTCCTCCCATCACGTAATACTCATCCCTCTTCTCCCTCTCTCTCTTTTCTCCTCCCCTCACCCCCTTTCCCTTCCTTCTGTCCCTCCTCTCATCCTCCTTCCCTCTCCTCCTCTCTCTTCCTCTCTCTCTCTCCTCTCCTCCCTTTTCCCTTACGTTCCCTCTGTCCCTCCACCTCTTCCTTTTTGCCCGCCTCCACCCCCACCTCCTCATCATCCTTCCCTCTCTCTTTCCTCACCCTCCCCTTCTTCTTCAATCTCTCTCTTCCCTTCTTCTGTCATTCCTCTCCTACTCTTTCTCCCTATTCCACCCCTTTCTCCTCATCCACTTCCCTTTCTCCCATCTCTCCTCCCCCTTTCCTTTCTCCTATCCCCCTTTCCCTTCAATCTGTCTCTCCTCCCCCACTCCCCTTCCTTCTATCTCTCCTTTCCTCCGCCATCTCTTCTCTCCTCCCCCCTTCCCCTTCAATATGTCCTTCCTCCCCTCCTCCTCCACCTCCTCCTCCACCTCCTCCTCCTCCTCCTCCTCCTCCTCCTCCTCCTCCTCCTCCTCCTCCTCCTCCTCCTCCTCCTCCTCCTCCTCCTCCTCCTCCTCCTCCTCCTCCTCCTCCTCCTCCTCTCCTCCTCCTCCTGTATAGCCGAGCTCACGTCCATCAGTGTCAAGGAGCTGACTATTGTGAGTACTGCATTGAGGAAGAAGTGTTAAGTGGTTCGAACTTTCTTGTCCTAGATGTGTAGGAAGCAACTTTCAAGGAGAACAGAATAGAACAAGAAGGAGGAGGTGAATAGACAGGATCGCGTACATACGGAGAAATGCTAAGATTTGGAATAATGGAATAAAAAAGAAGAAGAATTAAGTGAATGGAGATGACTGCATGCACAAGGAAAACGTTTCGGTCGACATATAAAGAAATAATCTGTGAAAATTAAATATAGTAAAAAAAAAAAAAGATCCTGACTAATGAGTTATTTTTTTAATTCATAGAATTCTGTTTTTCATTGATGTTTTTTTTCTACTTTTTTAACGAATAATCTCTTTTTTTCTAAATGAATTAATGCGCATTAATTGAATATGCAGCATCTCTGCCTCCGAAGTAATCCTCCTTAAAATTTTTACAACCGTGGTGAAAAAACTCTATGGGATTTTATCACCACATTCAATTACTCGCGACCATCACCATGAAGAATTTACAGGCCATAAAACTATCGAATGATCCATTTCTCCGAATACTGAACTTCACGGCATTAAGGGCATGGGGGGGAAAGGGAAGGAACATATACCCTAAAGAAGTTACGACTGAGGACGACCGAAAATGTATTTCATATTGCCACGACCGTTTGCCGTGCTTCGGACGACTCGTGCGCGGCCATGTATCATCTCCCGCTCGTGGCCGTGTGACAGGCCCGCCCATCATCCCAGCTCGTAAGTTCTCACACGCCCACCTTTCATGCGAGGCTATATTGCGTGTCGTATTATCCACGCCCGGTACCCGTGCCCGATGCAAAGCACACGCCCATGGAAAAAACAAAACAAAAAAACATTGGCATTAAGGTTACATGAAAATATTTGCCCATCTCCCTGACCTAAGATTTATGCTTATATATGTGTCAAGAAATTCACGTACACACATACAGGAACACACACACACACACACACACACACACACACACACAAACAGAAACATACACACAGGCATACATACATACACAATACAGCAAACACACAAACAAACACTCATGCACAAACATCCATACACGTCTTAAGTAAAAGAAATAATGTGCGTGTGAATGAATCTGTGTACGTTATGCCCTCACCTCTTTTTTCTCATTTCCTCTTCTCCCTTTTCATCTTAGCTTCTCATATCCTTTTGTTTATCGCAACCACACACGCAAACCTGGACATTTTCTGAAGAGTGACTTTAAGGATTCATCCTACTC
>NC_091555.1:7009161-7014161 GCF_042767895.1 Penaeus vannamei | reverse complement strand
AAGCTGTCTGCACAACCGTCATGCAGAGGAGCCCATCCCAGCAGACAGCACATCACAACAAACACAAAAAACACCTGATTATGACGCTGTCTGCACAACCGTTATGCAGAGGAGCCCATCCCAGCAGACAGCACATCACAACAAACACAAAAAACACCTGATTATGAAGCTGTCTGCACAACCGCCATGCAGAGGAACCCATCCCAGCAGACAGCACATCACAACAAACACAAAAAACACCTGATTATGACGCTGTCTACACAACCGTCATGCAGAGGAGCCCATCCCAGCAGGCAGCACATCACAACAAACACAAAAAACACCTGATTATGACGCTGTCTGCACAACCGTCAAGCTGAGGAGCCCATCCCAGCAGACAGCACATCACAACAAACACAAAAACAGCTGAATATGAAACTGTCTGCACAACCGTCATGCAGAGGAGCCCATCCCAGCAGACAGCACATCACAACAAACACAAAAACAGTGATTATGAAGCTGTCTGCACAACCGTCATGCAGAGGAGCCCATCCCAGCAGACAGCACATCACAACAAACACAAAAAACAGCTGATTATGAAGCTGCCTGCACAACCGCCATGCAGAGGAGCCCATCCCAGCAGACAGCACATCACAACAAACACAAAAACAGCTGATTATGACGCTGTCTGCACAACCGTCATGCAGAGGAGCCCATCCCAGCAGACAGCACATCACAACAAACACAAAAACAGCTGATTATGACGCTGTCTGCACAACCGTCATGCAGAGGAGCCCATCCCAGCAGACAGCACATCACAACAAACACAAAAACAGCTGATTATGAAGCTGTCTGCACAACCGTCATGCAGAGGAGCCCACAACCGTCATGCAGAGGAGCCCATCCCAGCAGACAGCACATCACAACAAGCACAACCCACACCTGATTATGAAGCTGTCTGCAGAGGAGCCCATCCCAGCAGACAACACGTCACAACAAACACAAAAAACACCTGATTATGAAGCTGTCTGCACAACCGTCATGCAGAGGAGCCCATCCCATTCGCGCTTCTCTCTCCCCGCGGAGGTTCAGAGCCGTTCCGAATCCATCTCGAGATGCTCTTAGTACATTAGCTCAAGCATCTTACAAGACACGTTCTAATGCAGGATTCGCTAATGTCTCGTTCTCCTGTCTTGGGTCTTGTTTGCTCGAATTGTTCGGCTGGAATGGCTTGGCTTCGTCCGCCCGTCCGAACGCGAAACGGGGGATGAAATGACGGATTGGGTTTTTATTTATTTATTTATTTATTATCATTATTATCATCATTATCTATCTATCTATCTATCTATTATTATTATCTATCTATCTATTATTATCATCTATCTATCTATCTCTCTCTATATATATATATATATATATATATATATATATATATATATATATATATATATATATATATATATATGTATATTCTTTTTTTAATTATTAATTCAGTCATTTTGTTATTTTTATTTACTGCTTGTGATTGGGATAAAAAAAGTGTCTTGTTCTAGTAATATTTCCAGTGATAAAAGGAGTACTCGCAGTGATATCAGGAATATTCCCAGTGATATTAGGAATATTTGCAGTGATATTAAAATATTCACAGTGATGTTAGGAATACTCCGTGATGTTAGGAATATTCGCAGTGATATTAGGAATATTCCCAGTGATATTAGGAATATTCGCAGTGATATTAGGAATATTCGCAGTGATATTAGGAATATTTTAAATGATATTAGGAATATTCGCAGTGATATTAGGAATATTCGCAGTGATATTAGGAATATTTTAAGTGATATTAGGAATATTCGCAGTGATATTAGGAATATTCGCACTGATATTAGGAATATTCGCAGTGATATTAGGAATATTCGCAGTGATATTAGGAATATTCGCAGTGATATTAGGAATATTCGCAGTGATATTAGGAATATTCGCAGTGATATTAGGAGTATTTGCAGTGATATTAGGAATATTCGCAGTGATATTAGGAGTATTTGCAGTGATATTAGGAATATTTTAAGTGATATTAGGAATATTCGCAGTGATATTAGGAATATTCGCAGTGATATTTGAAATATTCGCAGTGATATTAGGAATATTTTAAGTGATATTAGGAATATTCGCAGTGATATTTGAAATATTCGCAGTGATATTAGGAATATTCCCAGTGATATTAGGAATATTTTAAGTGATATTAGGAATATTCGCAGTGATATTAGGAATATTCGCAGTGATATTTGAAATATTCGCAGTGATATTAGGAATATTCCCAGTGATATTAGGAATATTTTGTGATATTAGGAATATTCGCAGTGATATTAGGAATATTCGCAGTGATATTTGAAATATTCGCAGTGATATTAGGAATATTCGCAGTGATATTAGGAATATTCGCAGTGATATTAGGAATGTTTCCAGTGATATTTGAAATATTCGCAGTGATATTAGGAATATTCGCAGTGATATTAGGAATATTCGCAGTGATATTAGGAATGTTTCCAGTGATATTAGGAATATTCCCAGTGATATTAGGAACATTCGCAGCGATATAACGAATATTCGTAATGATATTTGGAATATTCCCCAGTGATAGTAGCAGTAATGCTATCGATGAAAATTGATGCTAAATGTTGACTTTAATCGATCAAACTCGAAAATAGGATTGCAAAACTTGGTAAATTAATTCATCTCTGACGTCATACAGGTCGTGTGAAATTTGCAAAACTGAAAGAATTGCAGAAGATAGCCAATGAAGATATAAATTTTAAAAGATATTTTGATAGAGATGAAAATGATGTTTGCACCATTGACGTTGATGTTGTCAATGATATTGATGATGATAATAATGATAAAATGGTAATGAAAATCATTATTAAGATTATTATTATCGTTGTTATTATTACAATTATTTTTATCATTATCAATTTTATTATCCTTATTAATATTATTATTATTATTATTTTTTTTTTTTATTATTATTATTATAATCATAACTTATCATCATCATAAACATTATTATCACCATCACCTTCATCCTTATCATATCAAATTTATCATCCTTATCATCATCACCATTACCACCATCACCAACACCATCATCATTATCGTCAACATTTTTATTTATATTATCTTTGTTATCATACGTATTATTAATTATATCGTTATCATTATTACTATTTTTCCTTTCATTATCATTGTTATTACTTTTATCATTATTATCACTACTGCTATCATCATCAATATTATTGTCAGTATTATAGCTGTTGCTATTTCTCTTATTATTGTTATCATTATCACTTTATTATTGTCATTATCATTATTACTATTATCATTATTATTATTACTTTTATTATTGTTATCATTATCATTTTATTGCAATATATTGTTATCGTTATTACTATTACTCTTATTGTTATTATTACCATTATGATCATTATATCTATTACTATCATTATTTTTATATTCATTATTACTATTAATTGTTCATTAATTATTACTGTACCATCATCATTTTTATATTTCAATGACTATGTCATTACTATGTGGTGTGTTCATCATTCGGAGAGAGGATTAGGAGGAGGAAGGGCGAAGCGAGAGAGGAGGAGGAGGAAGGCGGAGGGGAGGACCAATGTGTAGCGTTCCTGCCTTATTCAATCTTCAGAGAGAGAGTAGAGAGAGAGAGAGAGGGGGAGGACCATATGGTAGCGTTCCTGCCTTTCAATCTGAGAGAGAGAGAGAGAGAGAGAGAGAGAGCGAGCGAGCGAAACGAGAGCGAGCGAGCGAGACACGAGAGAGAGAGAGAGAGAGAGAGAGAGAGAGAGAGAGAGAGAGAGAGAGAGAGAGAGAGAGAGAGAGATAGATAGATAGATAGATAGATAGATAGATAGATAGATAGATAGATAGAAAGATAGATAGATAGAGACAGAGAGGACCAATGGATAGCGTGCCTGCCTTACAATCTGGCAGCACGGGATCGAATCCCGAACAGAGAGGTTAATATATGCAAGTAGCTACGTATGTACGTACGTGCGTATGCATGAATATACGCACACACACACACACACACACGCGCGCGCGCAATCACTCGCCTATCGAGAGAAAAAGCTGTGCACGCGACGAAATAAATGGTATTTAGTATCCTGAGAGGGACAAGGGCCGCGAGTCCGTTATTCAGCCTGGAACTGCATTTCTAACACCCTCGCCACAACTCCGCCCCGTGGGAGTGGGGGCGCCGGGTTAAGCAGGGCGGGGATTTCGCAGCAGGGCCAACGCGGTGGAAAATCTTGCTCGCCTGGAAGGTGATATATGTGGGTATATGGAAGTATGGGTGGGGGTGAGGAGGTGTGGGGGCAGAGGGTGATGGGGAGGAGAGAGGAAGGGGTGAGGGTGTGGGGAGAGGAGGGGTGGGGGAGAGGAGGGGTGGCATGGGGGAGAGGAGGTGAGAGGGTGAGGGAGAGGATTGGGGGCAGTGAGGGGTGGGGAGAGGGAGGGTGAGGAGGGTGGGGAGGGTGAGGGGGGAGAGAAAGAAAGATGGAAATTTAAAAGATTTTGAAAGCAAATGTCAGTAGTGTAACTTTTCAAGGTTATGCTGCTGGTATCGTGACTATTATTTAAACATTCAAAAACTCTTTTTCTCACCTCCGTTCGACTTGTAACGAAAATACCAAAGTGGGATTGCTTGTCTTTTGGGATTTTAGATGGATTGGAAAGGAAATCTTAAAAATAGAGTAGAAAGGAAAAAGTAAGGCTGAGAGAATAGTTGAGAATATAATGAAATGAACACACACACACACACAAAAAAAAACAGAAAAAAATGCTTGGTTTTCGGATTTTAGGTCGATTTGATGGAGAAGTAAGAAAAAAAAGAAAAAGAGTTGATACAATCGTCGAATATATTGCTAAATGAACACACACACAAAAAAAACTGCTTATTTTTCGAGATTTAGAAGAGAAACAGTAAAAGATACTTGAGACAG
>NC_091555.1:7000005-7003661 GCF_042767895.1 Penaeus vannamei | reverse complement strand
CACCCCCACCCATCCCCCGCAGCCAATCCCTTCCCCGAAGACACTTCATCAGCGAAGCGGTCGGGAGAAAACGAGTCAGCCTTTGTTGCAAAACCGTAAACTGTATCGAGTCGAATTCTTTTTTTTTCTGTCCTTTTTTTTTTTTTTTCTTTTTTTTTTTTTTCTTTCTCCCCCGAAGATCATTTTGCCGGAAACAGAACTATCCTTGTCGAGTGATAGACGGCGTGCAGGCTCCCGACACTAAGAATAATGACCTGTCAATTCTCCGAGAGGTGGGAACAGCGGCTGACTTTCTCATGCGTGACAATATCCCATCAGATTGGGATGAGTCTGTGAGCTTTTGAGTCTTCGGAGCCTCTGCCCTCTCAGAGGTCGAGGAGGAGGGAGGTGGGTTGGGGAGGGTGGGGATGGGGGGTGGGGAAGAGGGTATGGGGTTAGGATAGAGTAGGGAATGGTGGGTAGATCAGGGTGGGGAGAAAGGAGAGGGAGTGGGAGCGAGAGAGAGAAAGAAGGGAGAGGAGTAGGGAGGAAGAGGGGAGGGGGATCAAGATAAGGAGGTAGGAGAGGGGGTGAGAACGAAAGAGAGGGGGCTGGGTAGATCATGGAGGGGAGAAGGGAGAGGGAGTGGAGCGGGAGGGAGGAAGAGGGGAGGGGGGAAGGATAGATCGAAGAAAAAGTGGGAGGTTAGATCAGGAAGGGGAAGGGCGAAGAGTGAATAAGGTATATAATATATATATATATGAATAGAGGGGGGAGTAGGGAAGGGGACGGAGGAAGAGGGGATACGAGTAAGATAGGGGAGAAGATGGTGGATAGATCACTGGAAGGAGGAGGGAGGCTATAGGGGAAGGGGCAGGCAGGGAGAGGATCGGAGAAAGTGAGCAGACGAAGAGGGAGAGACAGAGAAGGGGTAGGAGAGGGAGGGTGAGGGGACGGAGAGAGGGGGTAGCCCACAGACAAAGAGGGGAAATAAGGACAGGACAAGGCAGAGCGGGAGGTAGGCGGGGGGGGGGGGGGTACGGTGAAGATGGTTGACGCTAAGAAACTGATTTGTTTTTGATGTGATATCTGGTGATTGGTTTTCCTGATTCTCTTGTCTGTCGCTCTTCTTTGCCTTTTCTTTCCATACTTCTTCTTCTTCTGACTCTCTCTCTCTCTCTCTCTCTCTCTCTCTGTATCTATCTATCTATATATGTTGTCATCATAATCGTTGTCATCATTATCAGTATTACTATTAATATTATTATTATTATTATTATTGCCATTACTATTATTGTTTTCATAATCATTATTACCATAATTATTATTGTTATTACTATCATTATTATTATTATCAATGTTATAATTATTATTATTACTGTTATTATTATTATTATTATTATTGTTATTATTATTATTATTTTCATTACTATTATCATTATCTTTATTATCATTATTATGATTATTGGCATTACTATTATTACTATTACTTTTGTTATTACTATTGTTATCCTTACTATTGTTGTTTTTATAATGATTACCATTAGCATTGTTCATATCATCATTATCATCATTGTTATCATGAAGTTATCATCAGTGTTAGTATTATCGTTATCTGTTTTATCAGTAGAAGTTTTACTATTGCTGTCATTATCATAATCATTATTATTGTTATCATAAATATTATTCCTATCATTATCATTAGCCTTATAATCATTATTAATAGCGTTGTTATCATTATCATTATTATTATACCTATCCTTAACATTAGCCTTATAATCATTATCAATATCATTGCTATTATTTTCATAATCATTATCATTATCATTATTATCGTTATTCTTGTTGACAATATATATTTCTTGATTATCATTATTATCATTGTTATTAGTGTTATCATCATCATCATCATTATAATTACCATTATAAGTAATAATATCACTATCATTCTCATTATCATCATTGTTAATATACTCATTTTCATCTTTGTTATTGTTGTTGTATTTGTAATTATCATCATTATTATCATCCTTATTGTTATTCATTGCTTTCGTAATCTTTATCCTTTCTCGTTCCCTGTCTCTTTGTTTGTGGTTGAAATTAGCAGTACGTATCTGTGTGCACCTGTATTTATGTATACGTGCGTGTGTTCATGAAAGGAACACGCAAAGACCGAATCCTCGCTAATGACCGGACCGAGACCAAGAACACGACTCCCACCCTCCATTTCCCATGGACCGAGAGCAAGAGAGCGAACCCCCCCCCCCCCATTAACCTCCACCTCCCTCTCCTCCCTCCCTGCTCCCCCTACGCTCCCCCTCCCTCCTACGCTCCCCCTCCCCTACGCTACCCCCCTCCCGCCTCCCCCATTAACATCCCCCTCCCCCTCCCCTATTGACCTCCCCCTCCCCCTCACCCCTCCCCCAACCCCTCCCTCCTCGCGAGAAAGTTGCCCGGATGCAGAATTATCCCCCCGACGATGCATCCGGGACCCCAGCCTTCATCCGGGACCCCAAGCCTTCATCCGGGACCCCAGCCTTCATCCGGGACCCCAAGCCTTCATCCGGGACCCCAAGCCTTCATCCGGGACCCCAGCCTTCATCCGGGACCCCTAGCCTTCATCCGGGACCCCAAGCCTTCAAAATGCCGCGCGGGGGGGGGGGGTGATGGACCGCCGCGCCCCCCGCTGAATAACCTAATCTTGCGCGAGTCGTCATGACTTCGGGAAATCTGAAGGTGATGTATTGCTCCGCGCGGCTCGGATCATCTCTCTTCTATCAGCTGCGGCCGTTTTGTTCGGGGCGGGGGTGGGATTTGACTTCCCTCCTCCCTCCCCTCCCTATCCCCTCTTTCCCCCTCCTTCCCCCTCCCTTCTTCCCCGATCCCACCTGTTTTTGCTCTTTTTTTTTGGGGGGGGGGGGGGGCGTTCTTTTTCTTCTTCTTCTTCTTCATTTTTCTTTTTTCTTTGGTGGTGGTGTTGGGTGTATGTATGGGTCTCTTTGTGTGCATATGGTTGTGTGTGTGTGTGTGTGTGTGTGTGTGTGTGTGTGTGTGTGTATATGTGCGTGTGCGTGTGTGTGTGTGTGTGTGTGTGTGTGTGTGTGTGTGTGTGTGTGTGTGTTTGTGTGTGTGTGTGTGTGTGTGTGTGTTTCCAATTTATATTTACAATCAGTACCTCATAATTAACATTAATCTATTCACTAGGGAGGGTGTAAACTCAATGCACAAGATTGCAAGTGTCTGCATACTAAATGAACTCAAAATAAAATAAAAAATGATATAATAGATAGAAAAATATTTTTAAAAAATAGATAAATAAAATACACCACGACATTTAACAAACATACTCATTTCCCTTCCTTTCTCCCTGAAATATGTCCGTTTTCTGCATTTGAATCACCCCCCCCCAAAAAAAAAAAAAAAAAAAAAAAAAACATGAATCACGCTGCCTTCGCAAGCAAGCAGACCACGCCCACTTCTCGATCAGTCTCCATCTCCCAGTCTTTACACATCTCTCGCTGTTCTCTCGCCCCGTCTTCCCTTTTTAAAAACAGCGACGGGACCCAGCGCCGAGGAAACCCCGGAGGCTGTTCTCATTTACATATTTCATGCGCGGTTGGGTATTGCGGCTCATCATCGGAGTCGGAGCAACTTCTCCCGTGCTTGAGGGAAGCAAA
>NC_091555.1:6980005-6992505 GCF_042767895.1 Penaeus vannamei | reverse complement strand
GGGAAGACGAGGGGGGGAGGGGAAAGGGAGGGAGGTGGGGGATGGAGGGAGATGGGGGGGGAGGAAAGGTGGAGGGAGATAGGGGAATGGGAGGGATGGAGGAAAGTGGAGGGGTTAGGTGGAGTGTAAATTGGAGGAGAGAATGGAGAAGGGATGGAGGAAATAAGGGTAAGAGAGGGAAATAAGGAGAGAGTACAGGAGGCAGGAGAGGTAGAGGATGGAAGTGAGGGATAGAGAGAAAGGGAGATAGGAAAGTGACAGGAAGTCAAAGGGGTTGTAAGTAATAGGGATAAGCGGGGGATAGAGACAGTTAGTGGATAAAGAGAATAAAGGAATTGGAAAAAGATAGAGAAGGAGAGATAGAGGATAGAAAAGTGTGGATAAAATAAGGTTCAGAGAGAGAGAAAGAGAGGTAAGTGGCTGGAAAAAAATGGAGGAGTTGGGAGGTCGGGAAGAAGAAGGAATGGAGGAATACGGAAGGACGAGGAGGAGGAGGAAGGAAGGGAAAGAGGGGGAAGGATCGGGGAGATCTTAGATTGTATCCTGCATTCAAGAGGAAGATGGAATAGGAACAAAAGAAGATCGTCTTGGGGGGTATGAAGGGAAAAGATTCAGGGGATCATGTAGATGGGGAGAGCGAAGGAGGAAGGAGGAGGGGGAGGAGGAAGCAGGAGGAGGAGGAGGAGGAGGAGGAGGAGAAAGAGGGACATGATGATAATGAGGAGGAAGGGGGGGAGGAGGAGGAGGAGGGACATGATAATGGGGAGAGCGAAGGAGGAAGGAGGAGGGGGAGAAGGAGGAAGAAGAAGTAGAAGAATAAGAAGAAAGAAGAGGAAGAGGAGGAGGAGGAGGAGGAGGCGGGAAGAAGAAGAAGGAAGAGGAGGAGGAGGAAGGACATGATGATTATGAAGATGAGGGGGAGGAGGAGGAGGAGAAGAGGAAGAGAAGGAGGAGGAGGAGGGGGAGAAGGAGGAGGAGGAGGAAGATAAAGAGTAAGATGGAAGAATTGGAGGAGAAAAAGAAAGAGGAAGGACGGGAGGAGATGAAAGGGAGGAGAAGGAAGAGAAAATAGTGGAGTAGGGAGAAAGGTAGAAGAAGAAAGGAAGAGAATAAGAAAGAGGAGGAGCAACAGGATTAGGAGGATGGAGAAGAAGATGGTGAAGAAGAAAAATAGGAAAAAGAATAAGAAGGAGAAGCAGACGAAGAAGAAGAAGAAAGAGAAGAAATGAGGAGACAACGAAGAAGAAAGGAGAACATGACGAAGAAGAAGAAAAATAAACTGAAGAAACACAAAGAAGATCTAGAAGAAGAATGCGACGACGACGACGACGACGACAAGGACGACGACGACGACGACGACGAAGAAGAAGAAGAAGAAGAAGAAGAAGAAGAAGAAGAAGAAGATGAAGAAAAGACGAAAGAACAAGAAGAAGAAGAAGAAGAGGTAGAAGAAGAAGAAGAAGAAGAAGAAAACAGACGAAAGAACAAGAAGAATAAGACGAAGAAGGAAGAAGAAGAAGAAGAAAACAGACGAAAGAACAATAATAATAATAAGAAGAAGAAGTAGAAGAAGAAAAAACAGACGAAAGAAGAATAAGAATAATACGGAGAAGGAAGAATAAGAATAATAAGAGAAAAAAACAGACGAAAGAACAAGAAGAATAAGACGAAGAAGGAAGAAGAAGAAGAAAAAGAAGACAGACGAAAGAAGAATAAGAATAACACGAAGAAGGAAGAAAGAAGAAGAAGAAGGATCTTAAACGGCGTCTCCCGAGGACGAGTAAAAAGACTTAGACATTCCTGGGGTTTCCCTCTATTAAAGGGCGTCGCGCCGAGGTGAGCCTTAAGTGTAGTCCTGAGCCCGGGAGGAGGTCGGGAAAAAGGGGAGAAGGACCCCCTGGAGACTCCTAGGGCAAGGGCAGTGTCGTGGGCGTGTCGTTTTTATTTTCATTTTTTTTCTATGCCTTATTTTTTTCGCCTTTTTTCGTTTTTATTTTATTTTATTTTTTTCTATGCCTTATTTTTATCCCCCTTTTTTTCTTTCCTTCTTTCTTTCTTTTTCTTTCTCTTTTTCTTTTTCTTCCTTTCTATTTTTCTTTTTCCTTTTCTTTCTTTCTTTCTTTTTTTCTTTTTCTTTATATTTTTCTTTTTTTCTTTCTTTCTATTTTTCTTTTTCTTTCTTTCGTTCTTTATTTTTGGGGAGGAAAATGAAAACCAGAAGAGGATATCTTAGGGCAAGGGAAGTCAGGAAGGAAGGAAGGAAGAGGAAGGAAGGTACAAACTCTCCTGTCGAAGGGTGATGTTTTGGAGGAGAAAGAGGAAAAAGAAGAAAAGAGGAAGGAGAAGAGGAGGAGAAGAAGGAGGGGGTTGATGAGGAGGAGGAAGAGGAAAAAAGAAGAGGAAAAAAATAAGAAGAGGAGGAGGAGGAGGAAGAAGAAGAGGAAAAAAGAAGAAAAGGAAAAAAGAAGAAGATGAGAAAAAAAAGAAGAAGAAAAAAAGAAGAAGAGGAGGAGGGGGATCAGAAGGAGGAAGAGGAAGAGGAAGAGGAAGGAGATGAAGACAAACGACGGAGTGACGAAGGTCGAGGCGTCGAGGGAGTGACACTATCTCGAGGACGACGTAACAGTGACACGAAGTCGTTAATCTCGAGGGTTATCTTCTGGCGGAGACTTGGCTCAGAGGACGACTTGAGGCATCCGGGAAAGAGGAGGAGGAAGGAGTAGGAGGAGGTGGAAAAGGAGGGGGAGCAGGAAGAGTAGGAAGAGGAGGAGGAGGAAGAAGAAGAGGAAAAAAGAAGAAAAGGAAAAAAGAAGAAGATGAGAAAAAAAAGAAGAGGAAAAAAAGAAGAAGAGGAGGAGGAGGATCAGAAGGAGGAAGAGGAAGAGGAAGAGGAAGGAGATGAAGACAAACGACGGAGTGACGAAGGTCGAGGCGTCGAGGGAGTGACACTATCTCGAGGACGACGTAACAGTGACACGAAGTCGTTAATCTCGAGGGTTATCTTCTGGCGGAGACTTGGCCCTAGCTCAGAGGACGACTTGAGGCATCCGGGAAGGAGGAGGAGGAAGGAGTAGGAGGAGGTGGAAAAGGAGGGGGAGCAGGAAGAGTAGGAAGAGGAGGAGGAGGTAGAGGAAAAGAAGAGCGAAGAGGAGGAGCAGGAAGAGTAGGGGGAGGGGGAGGAGGAAGAGGAGAAGGAGGTGAATGAGGAGGAGGAAGAGGAGGAGCAGGAGCAGGAGGAGGAGGAGGAATAGGAGGAAGAAGTAGAGGAGAAGGAGGAGGTGGTGGTGGTGGAGGAGGAGGAAGAGGAGGATCAGGAGAAGGGGAGGAGGAGGAAGAGGAGGAGGGAGGAGGAAGAGGAGGAGGTGGAGGGGGTCGAGGAGGAAGAGGGGGACGAGGAGGAGAAGGAGGAGGAGCGGGGGGAAGAGGAGTAGGGGGAGGAGGAGGAGGAGCGGGGGGAAGAGGAGTAGGGGGAGGAGGAGGGGGACGAGGGGGAAGAGGAGGAGGAGGTGGTGATGGTAGTGGAGGAGTAGGAGGAGGAGGGAGAGATGGAGGAGGAGTAGGAGAAGGTGGTGATGGTAGTGGAGGAGGAAGGAGAGGAGGAGGAGGGGGAAGGATTAAGGGAGGAAAAGAAGACAGATAAAAAAAAGAAGTGAAGGAAGGGGAGAAAGCGAAAGGGAGTCAGCAAGGGGAATAAAGGGGGGAAAGTGATGGTTAAGGGGGAACTTTCACACTTGAGGGAATTCTAAATCAAAATTTATAAGCGAACCCCCTCACTTCACACAAAAAAACATAAAACAAAAAATCTTTCCATCCTCGATCCTAAATGAAAATTCAGATTTCTCTCGTGTAACTCGATTCCCAAATCCTTTTTTTTCTTTCTTTCATTTTTTCTTTCTCTCTCTCTCTCTCTCTATCTCTCTCTCTCTCTCTCTCTCTCTCTCTCTCTCTCTCTCTCTCTCTCTCTCTCTCTTTCTCTCTCTCTCTCTCTCTCTCTCTCTCTCTCTCTCTCTCTCTCTCTCTCTCTCTCTCTCTCTCTCTCTCTCTCTCTCTCTCTCTCTCTCTCGCTCTCTCTCTCTCTCTCTTTTCTTTCCCTTTTTTTAGACATAGACGCTCCTAGAAGACTGCTGAATTAGGCCATGTCATAAGGATGGGCGTGCGGACGCTTGTTCATTCACCGCAACACTCACGCCCATAAACATGCTAATATAAAAGCATCATTCACCGTGTTTATGGCAGAGGAGCCACACCGTTGCCGCCTACCATTACAGAGCAGGCGGCTAATACCACTCCAGGATTTTGCCTCAAAATCAACATTAGACTAACAGCTTGTCTGATGCGTCACGGTCAAAAGGCCTTTGGGCAGTACAAGGACCGTTTAGACTGGCCGCGCAATTGTAGCAATCGTTGCTCATTTACAGTAGTTGATTCTGCTAACATTTCGAGGGATTCTGCTAACATTTCAGAGGATTCTGCTAACATTTCAAAGGATTCTGCTAACATTTCGAGGGATTCTGCTAACATCCAAGGGACAAAATCTCCATCTTTGGAACGGCAAGAAACGCCCTGTAACTCCCGTCGATAAAGAGAGAGGAAAAAAAAGAAAAGAAAAAGAAAAAATATGTATATATCTTTGGCCTCTCGCCAAGAGCCAGACTACTGCTACAAAAAAAAAAAAAAAAAAAAAAAAATCAAACCTGCTATTAAACCATTACTTATCCGGAAGAAATAAATATCGAACAGAGATTGCGCAAGTCATCGTACACTTAAACCGTAAGCAAATTTGGATATAAACTCCCCTAAAAATATCGTAGATTAATGGAACACAAACAACAATATATTTCCCTGCCCTTTGCACCATACGGGTAGAGGGGGTGCACAGAAACAAACAGTTCAGATACGCTCCGACAATTAATTAAATGTTGTTGAACTTACTAATGATTGTCCAGAAATTTCACCTTTAAATGACAATAGTTCACAAAACTCTTGTTAAGTATGGATAAAATGGCTTATAACTTCCCGTCTTTTCTTAAGCTTCAATTTCCTTTAATATTTATATTTTTGGTTGTCTAGATGTAAAATGTTTTATGTCTGTTTTATTCCTTTTCTTGTACACGTTTTTGCAACTTCACTTCAGATTCGTAAAATCTAATTTATGTTATTGTTTCTACGAATGAATATTAGTAATGGAATCTCGCATGAGTATGAAGTTAAAAATGAACTTTTTTCACTTTTTTTTCTTTTTCTTTTTTTTTCTTTTTTTTTTAATTTATGAATTTTCCAAGTTGCACGAAAAAAACTAAAATCAGCTTTACAATGCAACGGAAATATAAAAGAATTTCCTTCCTATTTTCCCAACAAGAAAAAGGAGACAGAGGGAAGAGAAGGAAAAAAGAAAGATAACAGTGAGTAGAAAAGAAATTTAGAGAGAGCTGAAGGAAGAAGAATAAAGCGAAGAAATAACAGGAAAGAAGAAGAGGTAAAAAAGAAAGATAAATGGAAAAAGGAAAAGAAGAGTTGGGAGAATATTTAAAAAAAGAAATAGAAGAATTAAAGGTGATTATAATGAACAGGAGAAGAAGGAAAAATGATAAGAAGAATTAGAAAAAAAAAACAAGAAAGAGGCATTAGAATAATAAGAAAGAACAATTAGTAGAAAGAGAGAAAAACAAAACAAAACAAAGAGGAGAACAACAAAAACAAAAACAGAGGAAAAAGAGGATAAGAATAAAACCACAAACATCGACAAAGAATTAGAAGAAAGAGAGAAAAAAGAATAAAACCACAAACCTCGACAAAGAGAAGAGAAAAAGAACGAAAAACCTGACCTCAAGATGGCGGTTTAGATAAAAGTCGGGATGGAGTTGAGGAGTTCTGGCCGGGGATGACCTTTGACCCGCCCAGTTACACCGGGTCACGCCAGCGCCGAGGTTGTATTTGCTGATTGACTCGATATCCGGCCTTAAATAGATCGGATCTTTTATCTTTCCTGATCATCGTAAGCGCTCCGGACAGCACAGGAGCACGCACATGCTGGTTTGTGTGGATATATGTTCATGCATGTGTGAACAAATAAGTATATATATATATATATATATATATATATATATATATATATATATATATATATATATATATATATATATATATATATATATATATATATGTATGTATGTATGTATATATATGTATATATATATATATATATATATATATATATATATATATATATATATATATATATATATATATATATATACATATATGTATACATATATATATATATATATATATATATATATATATATATATATATATATATATATATATATATATATATATATATATATATATATATATATATATATATATATGTATATATGTATGTGTATATATATATATATATATATATATATATATATATATATATATATATATATATATATATATATATATATATATATATACATATATATGTATATGTATAAAAAGCACGTTATTTTAGATCAATATCTGAGAGCGTCTCCTAAATTCTTTCTCTCATCTCCTTTCCTAATACACTGCGGCGCACTTAATATCCTAACGAAAATGGTATCGAATGTTTAGACACCTAATTACCGTGGATCTAAAAATTATCTCATTAAAACGGGAGGGTGAAGCCTCACACAAATACACTGTAAATTTTCACGATAAAAGATTTTTCTGGCGTGTTCTCTCTCCCTTTCGCTCGCTCTTTCCCGTCTATTTATCCACTTTATCGCGTCTACAACTCTCTTTTCCTTTCAGGGTCTATTGTTCTCTTTCTCTGTCTCTGCGTCTGTCTTTCTCTTACCGATCTCTCCCTCTCTTCGTTCTTATCCATCCCTCCCACCCTCCCTTCCTTTTGTACCCGTCCCTCCATCCTTCGTCTTCCTCCTTCCTCATTCATTCTTCCTTCCCTTCGCTCTTGCCTATGCCTCTCTCTCTTCCTCCTTACCAATCCCTCTCTTCTTTCTTATCCATCTTTCCTCCCTTCTTTCTTAACCATTCCCTTCCCACCCTACCTCCCTACCTCCCTCTCTCCCTCCCTCCCTCCACATCCTACCTTCCTCTCTCCCTCGCTCCCTTCCACCATACCCACCCCTCCCTCTCTCCCTTCCTTCCACCATACCCACCCCTCCCTCCCTCCCTTCCATCATACCCACCACACCCTCCCTCCCTTCCACCATACCCACCACACCCTCCCTTCTTCCCTCCCTCCCTCCCTCCCTCCCATCCACCATACGCACCCCACCTTCCCTCCCTCCCACCCTCCCTCCCTCCCTTCCACCATACCCACCCCTCCCTCCTTCCCTCCCTTCCACCATACCCACCCCTCCTTTCCACCATACCCACCCCTCCCTCCCACCCTCCCTCCCTCCCTCCCACCATACCCACCCACCCACCCCTCTCTCCCTCCCTCCCATCCACCATACCCACCCCACCCTCCTTCCTTCCCACCCTCCATCTCCTTCTCACACAGCCTCGCATTTTTCATACATCAAAACAGATCCCATGGTTTATTCTCTATTAGTTCCTGCACTCCATGTTATATACCCCATCACTTGCCCGAAAACTTTATAGCCCTGTAGTAATTGACCGTTGCCTTCTCGGTATGGCTAACGGCAAAACAGTATGAATTTAATCTTTATCCCTGAGTATGGAAGGATGAGATAAAGGAGGAGGAAGAGGAGGGGGGAAGGAGAAGAGGAAGAAGGAGGGGGGAGGGAGGAAGGGGGGGGAGGGAGGAAGGAAGGGGGGGGGGAAGGAGGGAGGAGGAGGTGGGGGGGAGAGGAAAGAAGATGGAAGAGAAGGAAGAGGAAGAGGAGGGGGGAAGGAGAAGAGGAAGAGGAGGGAGGAGGAAGGAGGGAGGAGGAGGTGGGTTGGAGAGGAAAGAAGATGGAAGAGAAGGAGATGGAAGAATGAGATAAAGGAAAAGGAAGAGGAGGGGGTTGGGAGGGGAGGGGGAGGGGGCGAGGAGGGAGGCGGAGATGGGTTGGAGAGGAAAGAAGATGGAAGAGAAGGAGATGGAAGAATGAGATAAAGGATGAGGAAGAGGAGTGGAAGGAGGGAGGAGGAGGTGGGGTGGAGAGGGAAGAAGATGGAAGAGAAGTAGGGAAGAGAGGGAGTGAGAGGTAGACAAGAATAAGGAAGAAAGGAAGGAGAGAGGAAAGAAGATTGGAGAAAAGGAGGGAAGAGAGGGAGTGGGAGGTAGACAAGGATAAGGAAGAAGGGATGGAGAGAGAAAGGAAGATGGAAGAGAAGAAGAGAAGAGAGGGAGTGGGAGATAGACAAGGATAAGGAAGAAGGGATGGAGAGAGGAAGGAAGAGAAGTTTGATGGGGAGAGAATATAGCAAGATGGAGAATTTAGAGAGAGGGAGGAAAATAGGGAGGGATGGAGGGAGAGAGAGAGAGAGAGAGGAGAAAAAATATACCACACACACACAAAATCGCTCCCACACATACGCCACCACTTATGCACAACCTAACACCCGACTAACACTCACCACCACTACACACACAGACACCCCTCAACCCCCACCTTACCCTTCCCTCAAACACCCCACCCATTTCCCTAACCCCCAACATAAATATTTCCATAAATAAACGCAAATGAACACCCCACCCCTTTCCCTACACCCTCCCCCAAACCCCCACCCCACCCTTACCCATCCCTCAACCACCCCACCCCTTTCCCTACCCCCACACCATAAAGATTTGCACAAACAAACGCAAATAAACACCCCACCCCTTTCCCTACACCCTCCCCCCAACCCCCACCCCACCCATCCCTCAAACACCCCACCCCTTTCCCTACCACCCAACATATATATTTACCTAAATAAACGCATATAAACATCCCACCCCTTTCCCTACACCCTCCCCCCAACCCCCACCCCACCCTTACCCTTCCCTCAAACACCCTACCCCTTCCCCTACACCCTCCCCCCATCCCTTTCCCTACACCCTCCCCCCATCCCTTTCCCTACACCCTCCCCCAACCCCCAACCCACCCTTACCCTTCCCTCAAACACCCCACCCCTTCCCTTACACCCTCCCCCCAATCCCCAACCAACCCTCCCCCACCCTTCAAACACCCCCCCTTACCCCCCCCCCCCCAACAAAAAAAAATGCACAAACACCCCCCCACACCCACCCCCCGCCCTCCAACACACCTGGCCCACTGTCTGGTCGCCGATATAGAGATCTGCAACCTAACACGATCTTGAGACACTTTCCGTGCAGTCTCCGCCAAGGAAAACACAAGGCGATCCATTACGCCGTCTTGGGGTCTTGGGGTCTTGTGGTCTTGGGGTCTTGAGGTCTTGGGGTCTTGGGGTCTTGGCGTCTTGGGGTCTTGGGGTCTTGGCGTCTTGGGGTCTTGGAGTCTTGGAGTCTTGGGGTCTTGGAGTCTTGGGGTCTTGGGGTCTTAGAGTCTTGGGGTCTTGTGGTCTTGGGGTCTTGGGGTCTTGGAGTCTTGGGGTCTTGGGGTCTTGGAGTCTTGGGGTCTTGGGGTCTTGGAGTCTTGGGGTCTTGGGGTCTTGGGGTCTTGGGTTCTTAGGTCTTGGGGTCTTGGGTTCTTAGGTCTTGGGGTCTTGGGTTTGAAGTTTTGGGGTCTTGGGGTCTTGGGGTCTTGGGGTCTTGGGGTCTTGGGGTTTTGGCGTCTTGGGGTCTTGGGGTCGAGCGCCGCATCTGTAATGGGGATGCTTCGGCTGGAAGGACGTGGTGGGAGTGGTCGAGTTCTTGGTTGTCTTGTTTGTGTCGGTTTTTTGTGTGGTTTGTGGGGTGTTTTGTTAGGGCGTGTGGTTGTGTTGTTTTTTTGTGTGGTTTGTGGGGTGTTGTTGGTGTGTGTGGTTGTGTTGGTTTTTGTGTGGTTTGTGGGTTTGTTGTTGGTGTGTGTGGTTGTGTTGGGTTTTGTGGTTTGTGTGGGGTGTTGTTAGGGCGTGTGGTTTGTGGGTTTGTTGTTAGAGTGTGTTTGTGTTGGTTTTTGTATGGTTTGTGGGTTGTTGTTAGGGCGTGGTTGTGTTGGTTTTTGTGTGGTTTGTGGGGTGTTGTTAGTGCGTGGTTGTGTTGGTTTTTGTGGTTTGTGGGTTGTTGTTAGTGCGTGTGTTTGTGTTGGTTTTTGTGGTTTGTGGGTTGTTGTTAGTGCGTGTGGTTGTGTTGGTTTGGGTGGTTTGTGGGTTTGTTGTTAGTGTGTGGTTGTGTTGGTTTTTGTGGTTAGTGGGTTGTTGTTAGTGCGTGTGTTTGTGTTGGTTTTTGTGGTTTGTGGGTTGTTGTTAGTGCGTGTGGTTGTGTTGGTTTGGGTGGTTTGTGGGTTTGTTGTTAGTGTGTGGTTGTGTTGGTTTTTGTGGTTAGTGGGTTGTTGTTAGTGCGTGTGTTTGTGTTGGTTTTTGTGGTTTGTGGGTTGTTGTTAGTGCGTGTGGTTGTGTTGGTTTGGGTGGTTTGTGGGTTTGTTGTTAGTGTGTGGTTGTGTTGGCTTTTGTAGTTTGTGGGTTGTTGTTAGTGCGTGTGTTTGTGTTGGTTTTTGTGGTTTGTGGGTTGTTGTTAGTGCGTGTGGTTGTGTTGGTTTGGGTGGTTTGTGGGTTTGTTGTTAGTGCGTGGTTGTGTTGGTTTTTGTGTGGTTTGTGGGTTGTTGTTAGGGCATGTGGTTGTGTTGGTTTTTGTGGTTAGTGGGTTGTTGTTAGTGCGTGTGTTTGTGTTGGTTTGGGTGGTTTGTGGGTTTGTTGTTAGTGCGTGGTTGTGTTGGTTTTTGTGTGGTTTGTGGGTTGTTGTTAGGGCGTGTGGTTGTGTTGGTTTTTGTGTGGTTTGTGGGTTGTTGTTAGGGCGTGTGGTTGTGTTGTTTTTTGTGTGGTTTGTGGGGGTGTTGTTAGTGCGTGGTTGTGTTGGTTTTTGTGGTTTGTGGGTTGTTGTTAGGGCGTGTGGTTGTGTTGGTTTTTGTGGTTTGTGGGTTGTTGTTAGGGCGCGTGGTTGTGTTGGTTTTTGTGGTTTGTGGGTTGTTCTTAGCGCGTGATTGTGCTGGTTTTTGTGGTTTGTGGGTTGTTGTTAGGGCGTGTGGTTGTGTTGGTTTTTGTGTGGTTTGTGGGGGTGTTGTTAGTGCGTGGTTGTGTTGGTTTTTGTGGTTTGTGGGTTGTTGTTAGTGCGTGGTTGTGTTGGTTTTTGTGGTTTGTGGCTTGTTGTTAGTGTGTGGTTGTGTTGGTTTTTGTGGTTTGTGGGTTGCTAACGTGTTTTTGTTTTCGTTTTTGTGTGTTATAGGTTGTTGCTATCGTGTGTTTGTGCTGGATTTTGTGGGTTTTGGGTTGTTGTTCTCGTGTGTTTTTGTTTGTTTGTTGTTAGCGTGTGTTTGTGTTGGTTTTTGTGGTTTGGGGGTTGTTGTTATCGTGCGTTTGTGTTCGTTTGTGGTTTATGGGTTGTCATTATCGTTGTTTGTTATCTTTCTCTTATTTCTTTATCTGTTTGTTTTATTTAGTTGCGTGTTCAGTTACTTACTTGTTGATTGATTGATTTATAATCTGTGTAATTTCTCTGTTCAGTTTGTATTCATTTACTGTCTGTTTTTATTAATGTATTCAGTTATCTATTGATTTCATATATATCAATTTCTTTCTTATTTGTGTGCTGTTTATGGAGGGGTGAATTTAATTAATTTAATTAATCTTTAATCTATCTTAAATTGATTTAATCTAATCTATTTTTAATTCATCTATCTATTCATCTTTTTACTCTTCAAAATCAATGTCAAAGTTAGTCCCATAACCATGTGGATGTAAGGGACATGTTTTGTAGAGAAACATGCTGACTAAACCGCGGGATGATGCGGTAGGGTGGCCAGTTCCTTTCCGCCCCGACTTTGACCCCAACATGTTGACGTCAGCGTGCCTGTCCTCATTCATAGCGAAGCCGACTGAGCGGGGCAGCCGGGCGCGAACCCAGGACCGCGCGATTGCAAAGCCAGCGCTCTACCACTGAGCTATGCCACTTCCTTGTCACTGATGATGCATTTTATTTATGCTTGTTTTTACCATTTATCTGTCCATAATACTTAAAAATATAAATATATGTTTTTTTACTTTTTTACATACATACACACACACGCACACACAAACACACATACACACACACACACACACACACACACACACACACACACACACACACACACACACACACACACACATATATATATATATATATATATATATATATATATATATATATATATATATATATATATATATATATATATATATATATATATATATGTATATATATATATATATATCAATTTAAATCTATCAATTTAAAAATCATGTTTGATTTATAGATTTTAATCCATACACAACCTGTTATAGAAAGAAGAGTATACAGTTTCCAAAATCCTCCGCGAAACTATTTATACAAATCGTATTTTTATTATCGATGAGTGTTTGATTTATCTAACTTATATTAAAGAGACTGGTATTATTTATATATATATGAATGTTTG
>NC_091555.1:6970005-6975005 GCF_042767895.1 Penaeus vannamei | reverse complement strand
CATTATTATTATTACTAGTACTATTATTTTTATTACTATTATTATTATCAATAATATCAATATTAGTACTGCTGACATCACCACTATCATTATCATTATCATTATTATCATTATTAATATTATTATCTTTATTATTATTATTATCATCATCATCACTATTATCATTATCATTCATAATATTTTTATCGATATTATCATTATCATTATTATTATCAGTTATTATCATTAACATTATTATGATCATTATTGTTTTACAATTATGATTAAAATCATTATCATGATTATAATCATTATTATTATCATTATCCTTAACATTATCACTACTACTATCAGTATTACCATTATAATAGTTATTATAGTCAATATAATAACCCATGTTATTATTTTTTTTTCTTCTTTATCATCCTTATCATTATTAATGTTATTATCATCATTATGACCCTAGTCATCATCATTATCATTTATCATCATTAACAGCCATAATGATCATTATGGTTATCCTATCTTCATCATTAAGATTATCATCAATTTCTATCTCATTTTATCATCATTAATAGCTATAATGATCAGTATGATTATCCTATCTTTATCATTAAGATTATCATCAATTTCTATCCCATTTTGTCGTTCTGTTCTGGCGTTATCTGAATCATCCTTGCTCTTGACATTTTTGTTCTGATCGTGTTCCGGTCATGTTACAAACTCCATTCTTATGCAGAGGCGGAAAAATAACATTGCTTTTGGGTTTTAATGGCTACAAATCGCAGCCCAGACACGCTATCTTGTCAGGAGCGCTTGTTTTGCGATGAACGGTGGAGAAAAAATGGTGATAATAATGGATACAAGAGAAATTCATACCTGACTGCCGGGGATGAATTCGGATTGTCGAACAACTAACATCTAGCGGCTTGGAAACAAACTTTTTTTCGATTTTTTTTTTTTTTTTTTATTATTGCTCATTTACTGAAACTCAAGTAATCATGACGAATTGTGTGTGTTTAGTTTTCTCTCTCACTTTGGCTGTATGTCTGTCTGTCTGTGTGTCACTGACTGTCTTTGTGTCTCTGTCTGTCTTTGTCTGTCTGTCTCTCTCACTTTCATTCTCTCTCTCTCCTTCTTTTTTAGACCATTTTATCTTTAGTTTTGTTTCCCCTTTGTTTTATTTTTCATTTTTATGGAGGAGGGGTTAGGGAAGGTAGGCATGGGGATAGGGGGTGGAGAGAGGGGAGGGGAAGAGAGGAGGGGGGGGGGAGGAGTAATATACGCTTGATAGGCTTCACTAACCACAGGATCCACGTATCCACTGGCCCCTGCATCCGAATCCTCTGTAACGTAATTCTTTTGTCCGACGGAGAATGTGCCGGCAGACCAGCCCGAGCAGAACAGAGCCGGTCTCAATGCAAGTTTGCAACGTGTATCAGACCTGTTTTGTCGATTCTTTTGATCGGCGAATATCCGTTCATTGGTATTATGCGTTTTGCCTCTGTCGCTTAAATACGAGATTTGATTATTAAGTTTTAAGTGCCTTTTTACGAGGGGTTTCTTTACATATACAAAAGTAAATAAATCCTCGTTGTTATGTATGTTTTTTTTCCATATTCACCTGACTATGAACTAGATTTAGACAAAGACGACACACAACCCTTCAACTTTAACTTGTTGCAACATGAACATCAGGTTTTATTAAACTTTTTATCCCTGGTTTGCATTCTTGATAATGCTCCTTATATTGAACTTTTCTTTGAGAAGGAATATCAGCGGTTGAGAATTATACAATCTCTGCAGACTAAAATCAAAGCATTTCCAAGTGTCTGGCAGGTAATGGGAGAGGGAATTCAATGATTCAGTAGACTATTGTATTTGACCAAGAGCTGCATGACTGGAGAGAGGGGGCAGTTATCATGTACGATCCTGCACTCAATCAAAGTTTGCTCGATGGGAAAAGGGCTTATCAAAAGATTGAAAAAAAATCACTCAGGTGAAAAGAGTAGAGAAAAAGATAAGACAATGTATGGTCATCTTCATTTTCACCTATTTACGAGGGGCGCTCAATAAATTTATTCCAAGACCCACTTCCATCAAGCAGTGATAAGATTTTTATAATTAAATGGCCACACACCACAAGAGATCTTCGATGAAATAGCAACTAGTAAACATTGGCCGAGTCTCAGGGTCAGAGGTCTGTGGAAACGGCTGCTATCTCAGTCTGCCATTAATGTGGACACCATCCATCAAGTGAAGATTGCCATTCAGGAAGATTGCCGTATTACTATTCGTCAGGTAGCCTAGCATGTCAAGATTAGTGTTGGATCTGTGGAGAAAGTAATTTGATCATCTGCATCTGCAAAAGTTGTCAGTTCGAAGGGGTCCCAGGCTACTCACATCTTTCCAGAATCAGGGACGAGTCCATTGTTCCATGTGCCAAGAAAATCAGGACTTTTTGGACAGACTTATTACGCAGAATGAAGCTTGGGTTCACCACTATGTTCCAGAAACTAAGGCTGTCAAAACAATGGAAGCGCTTTGCCTCACCAACTCCCCAAAAGGTATATGTCACGCCATCGGCAGACAAGATCATGCTTAGTCTTTTGGAACCAGAATGGAATAGTGATAATGGATGTTATAAAAGGTACTACAATTACAGGAGCTTATTGCAGACATTGCGGGAGGCTATCAAGACCAAGAAACACATAAGGGTTAGCAAAGGTGTCCCCCTCCTACAAGACATCTCTCAAATTGGCCAGATGTAAGCACGGTCCTATGGCTACGACTTTCTTCCGCATCATTCTTATTCTCCCGATCTTGTAAAATCTGACTTTTACCTCTTTTCTTTCAAGAAGTCTTTTTTGAATGTCAAACATTTCCAAAATGATGAGGTACTGATTTCTGAAGGCGTTTCATGGCTTCAAATACAACCTGCGGACTGCGGACTTCACCACAATAACAGACAATATTTTATGAGTTAAGGATTGGATATCATGACTTGGACTAAAGAGATTTGTATTATTATGCATGTGAAATTTCAGCCTCCGAGGATGAGCTGAAGTGGATCAGCAAAAATCGTTTATGAGCGCCCCTCGTTTGTATAATCATATCCAAAATAGTTACTTGACTTGCTGTCATATCAAAAAAGGCAAATCTGAAACCAGTGACCTTGATCTGATGACAGGGTATTGTCAGAGGAATTATTTCGATCATCATACTTTACGAACATAATTGGATGGTGAAAATAACACCTTTTATAGCAATGGGTACATTCATAATGATGATGAATATGATTATTATGTTATGTGTGTTATAGGTTATTATATATTAATTGTGAAACGCAGGGGTCAACTATACAGTCAAAATGATTTAACCTTTTGAATTGTAAATAAATATTTTAAATACTACGAACAGTTTTGCTTTATTTATGAATATCAAAGGTATTTTTCAGTAGAATCACAAACAATAGGCTTGCAAAATAACTCTGTAACAACTTCACTGAATTAAACTGCATTTCAATATTAATTTAGATAGTTTAATTAATTGATAATTAACACCAATGCCTCTAGTGCAGTATTTCGCAAAGCCACAAGATTTTTTTTATTAATGATTACATCTGACTATCAATTACAATTAACAAAACATACACTTCACTTCACTTCACTGAGTTGGAATGTTAGAATTTCTCTTAGGAATTACGGAAAGTTGAACTATCACATTAGATTACAGATTTGTCATAAGCATTTCATGTAAATAAAAACAAATAATGACGTGCAAATATAACACTATGTTATGCTTAAAGTTGATGAGGAAACACTACAGCTAAACACTGTAAAGGCAGTATGAACATGAAAGCAAATATATTTTTTCGCTTCTCACAACATCAGAAATTAGATAAACTAGAGACACTTCCATTAAAAGACATGATTTGAATCTAATGAATAGAATATAATACCAAATAAAAGTGTTAGTAAAATCAACGAACGGCATACTTCCATCATCTGGTTCCTCTTTAGATATAAATAACTTTAAATACTCGACAATGGCATCAGTTTCATCCAACAAGTGGTTTGCCCATTCTCTATATCCTGTAATATACAACATACATCTGTTGTTTATTGTAAAAGAGAGAGCTCCTCATATTTTACATTTTTTTCTGTCTTCAAACACGAAGCTCTTGTCATAGAAATATCCAAAACCACAATTACCCATAAATTGTGTTTGTAATGTGAATATTACCCTTTTCCAATAATCACATTTTATTTTTTTTATTAGTATTATTATTTTTTATCTTTATTTTTATTTTCTTTTTTTCTATTAAGGTCAATCCTCATCCCTTAATCTAATATCCTTAAATACCTTGAAAACAGGAAGAATAATGATAATATTACAGATCTTGTTGGCTGTAATATCCTTTATCTTTCAGCCTTCTAAAACCCACATTGTTGGGCACAGGCCTTCCCAATAAGCGCCACCTCGTTAATGTATGGTTTGCATCATAGGAGGAAACAAGCCATATTAAACGTAAATAAAACGAATACGTAAATAAAACCAATAATATAGTATTAGAGTAAGTGAAATCATTGTGGATAATAATGAATACACATTTTAAGAAGCACAGCTGCCTTGAAGGAAAAGAAAAACGTTAACTATACCACTGATATCCATACATACTATTAATAAGCACAAAGACTTTGAAAACACGAATGATACCGATATCAAAAACGAAAAAGATCAAAGCAGCATTGACCAAAACACAATAATAATGGTATAAGTGATATCGAATAAACATGGCAAGACCAGCAACCTATAATTACTCCCTCACAAGAGACATGCCTCTATCACATGTATAACTCCAGGCACGACAGAGAGCCTAAATGTTTTTTTCTGAACTGGCAGCGAACGAATGCTTTTGGGATCGAGAGGAAAGATAATCAATTGGATTAGAGATAAAAGGAGTGACAATGTCTTAATGATTATTTTGACTGTAAATGGCAGTCGAGGAAAGAGCGAAT
>NC_091555.1:6950005-6955005 GCF_042767895.1 Penaeus vannamei | reverse complement strand
CATCTCAGTCTCATATTTTTTTTTCTTTCTTTTTTTTCTTTTTTTTTTTTTTTTTGAGAATAAGGGGAATATGGATAGGTATTTCAGCCTCGTATTATATGTGCGGAGCAATGAAATGTACAATTTTATAATAATCAACACCCATATCAAAATCAGGATCCTTCTCCATCAAAACAAATAAATCAATAATAATGATAATAATAATAATAATGATAATAATAAATAAAAAATAAAGAAAGAAAGAAAGGAATAAATAAATGATAATACTCTTCCCCGTGATTCCTATAATCTATAAAGAATAAAAAAAAAAAAACCTGAATTCCAACCCGGAATTAAACAACGAATTCCCAAAGACCAAAGACATATCTCCCCCCCCCCCCATCTCCCCCTGGAAGCCCCGCCCACAGCTCCCAGATCCCGAAGCTCGGAGCTATCTCCCTCTCCCCCTCTCCCTCCCCCTCTCCCTCTGGAAGCTCCCTGCCAACAGCTCCCAGATCCCGAAGCTCTGGAGCTATCTCCCTCTTCCCCCCTCCCTCTCCCCCTGGAAGCCCCTGCCCACAGCTCCCAGATCCCCAGCTCGGAGCTATCTCCCTCTTCCCCCTCCCCCTCTCCCCTGGAAGCCTCTGCCCACAGCTCCCAGATCCCGAAGCTCGGAGCTATCTCCCTTTCCTTCCCCTCCTCTCTCCCCCTGGAAGCCCTGCCCCACAGCTCCCAGATCCCGAAGCTCGGAGCTATCTCCTCTCCTCCCCTCTCCCTCCCCTCTCCCCTCGGAAGCCCTGCCCACAGCTCCCCAGATCCTGAAGCTCGGAGCTATCTCCCTCTTTCCCCCTCCCCTCTCCTCCCCTGAAGCCCCGCCCACAGCTCCCCAGATCCTGAAGCTCGGAGTTATCTCCCTTTCCCCTCCCCTCTCCCCTCTGAAGCCCTGCCCACAGCTCCCAGATCCCGAAGCTCGGAGCTATCTCCCCCTTTCCCCCCCCTCCTCTCTCCTCTGGTTTCCGCCCACAGCTCCCAGATCCCGAAGCTCGGAGCTATTTCCTCTTCCCCTCTCCCCCTCCCTCTCTCCCCTGGAAAGCTCCCGCCCACAGCTCCCAGATCCCGAAGCTCGGAGCTATCTCCCTCTTCCCCTCCCCTCTCCCTCTGGAAGCCCCGCCCACAGCTCCCAGATCCCGGAAGCTCGGAGCTATTTCCCCTCTTCTTCCCCTCTCCCTCCCTCCCCTCTCCCCTGAAGCCCTGCCCACAGCTCCCAGATCCCGAAGCTTCGAGCCATCTCCTCTCTCCCCCTCTCCCTCCCCTCTCCCTCTGGAAGTTCTCGGCCCACAGCTCCCAGATCCCGAAGCTCGGAGCTATTTCCTCTTCCCCCCTCTCCCTCCCCTCTCCCCTGGGAAGCCTCCGCCCACAGCTCCCAGGATCCCTGGAAGCTCGGAGCTATCTCCCTTTCCCCCCTCCCTTCTCCCCCTGGAAGCCCTGCCCACAGCTCCCAGATCCCGAAAGCCTCGGAGCCATCTCCTTTCCTTCCCCCCCTCCCTTCCCCTGGAAGCCCTGCCCACAGCTCCCAGATCCCAGCTGCCTGGAGCTATCTCCTTCCCTCTCCCTCCCTTCCTCCTTGAAGTCTGCCCACAGCTCCTGAGATCCAGTCGGGTTATCTCCTCTTCCCCCTCCCTCCCTGGAAGCTCCAGCCGCCCACAGCTCCAGAACTCCAGCTTTCTGGAGCTATCTCTTTCCCCCTCCCTCTCCCCCAGTCTCTGCCCACAGCCTCCAGATCCTGAAGTTGGAGCTATCTCCCTTTCCCTCCCCTTCTCCCTTGGGGCCCCGCCCATGAGCTCCAGATCCCGAAGCTCGGAGCTATCTCCCTCTTTCCCCCTCTCCCTCCCCTCTCCCCTCTGAAGCCCTGCCGCTCCACAGCTCCCAGATCCCGAAGCTCGGAGCTATTCCTCCCTCTTTCCCCCCTCCCCTCTCCCCCTGGAAGCCCTGCCCACAGCTCCCAGATCCAGCTGGAGCCATCTCCCTTCCTCCCCTCTCCCCAAGTTCGGCCCAGCCTCCAGATCCTGAAGCCTGAGCCATCTCCCTTCCCTCTCCTCCCTCCCCTGGAAGCCTGGCTCACAGCCCCAGAGGATCCTGAAGCTCGGAGCTATCTCCCTTTCCCTCTCCCTCTCCCCCTGAAGCCCCGCCCACAGCTCCCAGATCCTGAAGCTCGGAGCTATCTCCCTCTCCCTCCCTTCCCCGGAAGCCGTCTACGCTCCCCAGATCCCGGAAGCTCTGGCTTGGCCCCCTCTCCCCCTCTCCTCTCTCCCCTGGAAGCCCCGCCCACAGCCGCTCCCAGATCCCGAAGCTCGGAGCTATTTCCTCTTCCCTCTCCTCCCCTCTTCCCCTGGAAGGCCCCGCCCACAGCTCCCAGATCCCGAAGCTCGGAGCCATCTCCTCTTCCCCCTCCCTCTCCCTGGAAGTCTCTGCCACAGCTCCCGTGATCCCGGAAGCTCTCGGAGCCAGCCCTCCCCTTTCCCTCCTCTCCCCCTGAAGCCCCACCACAGCTCCCAGGATCCCGAAGCTCGGAGCTATCTCCTCTCCCTCCTCCTCCCCTCTCCCCTGGCCCGCCCACAGCTCCCAGATCCTGAAGCTCGGAGCTATCTCCCTTTCCCCTCCCCCTCCTCTCCTCTCTGGAAGCCCTGCCTACAGCCCCAGATCCCGGAAGCTCGAGCCATTCCCTTTCCCCCCCTCCTCCCCTGGAAGCCCTGCCCACAGCTCCCAGATCCCGAAGCTCGCCGAGCTGGCCTCCCTTCTCCCCTCCCTCCCCTTCCTCCCCCTGGAAGCCCTGCCCACAGCTCCCAGATCCTGAAGCTCGGTTTTCATCTCCTTCCCCTCCTCCCTCCCCTCTCCCTGGAAGCCCCGGCCCACAGCTCCCAGATCCCGAAGCTCGGAGCTATCTCCCTCTCCCTCCTCCCCTTTCCCCAGCCCCGTCCACAGCTCCCAGATCCCGAAGCTCGGAGCTACTTCCCTCTCTTCCCTCCCTCCTCTCCCTGGAAGCTCCCGCCCACAGCTCCCAGATCCTGAAGCCTGGAGCCACCTCCCTCTCCCTCCCTCTCCCCTGAAGCCCCGCCCACAGCTCCCAGATCCCAGCTCGGGAGCCGGCCTCCCTCTCCTTCCTCCCCTCTCCCCTGGAAGCCCTGCCCATGCAGCTCCGATCCTGGAAGCTCGGAGCTATCTCCCTTCCCCTCCCCTCCTCCCCTGGACGGCCCACAGCTCCCAGATCCCGAAGCTCGGAGCTATCTCCTTTCCCCCTCCTCCCTGGAAGCCCGCCCACAGCTCCCGATCCTGAAGCCTGGAGCTATCTCCTTTCCCTCCCCCTCTCCCCTGGAAGCCCTGCCCACAGCTCCCAGATCCCGAGCTTCGAGCTATTTCCTCTTCCCCTCTCCCTCCCCCTCTCCCCTGGAAGCCCCGCCACAGCCCCAGATCCTGAAGCTCGAGCTATCTCCTCTTTCCCTCCCCTCTCCCCGGAAGCCTTCCTGCTCACAGGCTCAGATCCTGAAGCTCGGAGCTATCTCCCCTTTCCCCCTCCCCTCTCCCTTGAAGCCCCTGCCCACGAGCTCCCAGATCCCGAAGCTCGGAGCCTATCTCCCTCTCCCTCTCCCTCCCCTCTCCCTCTGGAAGTCTCCGCCCACAGCTCCTCTAGATCCCGGAAAGTCGGAGCTTCGTCTCCTCTTCCCCTCTCCCTCCCTCTCCCCTGGGGAAGCCCCCGCCCACAGCTCCCAGATCCCGAAGCCTCGGAGCTACTCTCCTCTTTCCCCCCTCCCCCTCTCCCCCTGGAAGCCCCGTCCGCACAGCTCCCAGTGATCCCGAAGCTCGGAGCTATCTCCCTCCTTTCCCTCTCCCTCCCTCTCCCCTCTGGAAGCCCCGCCCACAGCTCCCAGCATCCCGAAGCTCGGAGCCTATCTCCTCTTCTCCCCTCTCCTCCCCTCTCTCCCTCTGGAAGTCCCGCCCACAGCTCCCAGATCCCGAAGCTCGGAGCTATCTCCCTTCCCCCTCCCCTCTCCCTGGAAGCCCTGCCCACAGCTCCCAGATCCCGAAGCTCGGAGCTATCTCCCTTTCCCTCCCCTCTCCCCTGGAAGCCCCGCCCACAGCTCCTGTGATCCCGAAGCTCGGAGCTATCTCCCTCTCCCCTCTCCCTCCCTCTCCCCCTGGAAGCCCTGCCCACAGCTCCCAGATCCTGAAGCTCGGAGCTATCTCCTTTCCCTCCCTCTCCCGGAAGCCCTGCCCACAGCTCCCAGATCCCGAAGCTCGGAGCTATCTCCTTTCCCCCTCCCTCCTCCCCTGGTAGCTCCGCCCACAGCTCCCCAGATCCCGAAGCCTGGAGCTATCTCCTCTCCCCTCTCCCTCCTCTCTCTCCCCTGGAAGCCCTGGCCCACAGCTCCCAGATCCCGAAGCTCGGAGCTATCTCCCTCTTCCCCTCTCCTCCCCTCTCCCCTGAAGCCCCGCCCACAGCTCCCAGATCCCAGAAGCTCGGAGCTATCTCCTCTCCCTCTCCCCCTCCCCTCTCCCCTGAAGCCCTGGCCCACAGCTCCCAGGATCCCGAAGCTCGGGAGCTATCTCCATCTTCCTCTCCCTCCCTCTCCCCTGGAAGCCCCGCCCACAGCTCCCAGATCCCGAAGCTCGGAGCTATCTCCCTTCCCCTCCTCTCCTCCCCTGGAAGCCCTGCCCACAGCTCCCAGATCCTGAAGCCTGAGCCATTCCTCTCCCTCTCCCTCCCCTCTCCCCTGGTGCCCCGCCCACAGCTCCCAGATTCCAGCTCGGAGCTATCTCCTCTTCCCTCCCCTCTCCCCCTGGAAAAGCCCTGCCCACAGCTCCCAGATCCCTGAAGCTCGGAGCTAATCTCCTCTTTCCCCCCTCCCTCTCCCTCTGGAAGCCCCGCCCACAGCTCCCAGATCCCGAAGCTCGGAGCTATTGCCCTCTTCCCCCTCTCCCTCCCCTCTGCCCCTGGAAGCCGCGCCCACAGCTCCCCAGATCCC
>NC_091555.1:6898701-6901201 GCF_042767895.1 Penaeus vannamei | reverse complement strand
TAACAAAGCCGATAAAGAGAGAGAAGGAGGATTTAGGGAGAGAGATCAGATAAACAAACGTGTGAAAAGAAGAATATATAAAGAAAGGTAAAAGCCCAAGTATCCATAGATATATTCTTTTGCATTTATCAGCCATATATGTTATTTACATAATAAAGCCAGTGACTTCGATCATTCACATGCCATCATAATGTATGTGACCTTTTAATCTAGTTTTAATTGGGAGCTAACTATTACCGAACAATAAACAACTATAATGTCATTCTTTCATTAATTTGCATGCTGCATTAATTTCATTTCACTATCTATCACAGATCCGCTCAAGTGATAAATATAAACTGAGTGAAGTTTATTTTCTCTTTATCCATTCATTACAAAGATATTACAAGTGCATAATTTCCATACGATTTGAACCACAAGCGTTTAGTTTCGAGAATTTGAATTTGTTATGGAATGCTACATACTATATCCTGCAATATGCATTAATTCAGTTTACAGATGATTCTGGTTCCTATGAATATATATGTCCAAGGACGTTTGTAGTCGTGTCTTTGAACTAAGTTAGACCACTTTAGGAGAACGTGCTTATCTTAGAGCGAGAACAGTAGACACTTAGATATAAATAAACTATGGGAACGTATCTAAACGTATTCAAGTACATCCGAACGGGTTGCTCTAGACAGTAGGGTCAAAGCCATGCTAAGAAGATTCATGTAGGTTTTAAGTTTTTGATTCGCAAAGAATAAGATTCGATATTCGGTCGTGCATACGCCACTTTGGACTCCATCGTGAACTCTACGGAGTTTGCTTGCCGCGTTTCACTATCTCGTTGCGAACAGGATACTTATGTGATTATATATATATATATATATATATATATATATATATATATATATATATATATATATATATATATATATATATATATATGTGTGTGTGTGTGTGTGTGTGTGTGTGTGTGTGTGTGTGTGTGTGTGTGTGTGTGTGTGTGTTTTCATATGTATATATATATATTATGTCTTTCGCGTGGTTGTGTGCGTATTTATTAATATGATTATATGTGTAGGAATCATAAATATATACCTTTATCAATATCTATATCCATAATTGTAAACATGATTTCGTGAAAGATGTGGCCTCTTCTGCTGCACTTCTTCATTTGTCAGCGAATCATGTTCAGCTCTCCCACGGTATGTTGTAAGGAAATATATTATCTGACCAAAGCCGCGCATTTCTCTGCGATCTTGTTTTTACGAAGTTCCGTTCGCGTGCGTGCGCCGGGCAGGAGGTGGGAGCAGCGAGGCCCGGGACGGCAGTGTCGCTCCAACCCCGGCTGCGCGAGGGTGTCGGGTGAGTCCCTTAGTCGTACCGCAGCCTCAGGCGGCTCCGCACGCACTTCCCGTGCCCTTCTGGACTCCCGTGCATCGCTGTTGTTGTTTGTCTGTTTTGACTGCTTTATAAATGTGCGCTTTGATATGTATGTATATAATTATAGACTTTTTTATACTAAAAATATATATACATAACTTCCCTCTCACGATTAAGAGTAATTTGTAAATAAATCGCCTGATTCCATTAACTGTTTCTGGGAGAAGTTTAAAAGAATATCTCGGCGTGACAAGGGGCTCCGTGCCACATGGTGCCAGCGGAGGACAGCTTGCAAGACCAGTGGACTTCGAGAGGTCACGGCTGCTGGACTCGCCCTGTCATCTGCATTCCTAAGTTATCAATTCACGTCTCATGAACGCCGTCGCCAGTCGCCCGTTAGAGACGACCGGATGGAAAATGCGAAATAAAAATGTATAATTGAGAAACTCGGTATTCGAGTTTATTGTCTAAAGTTAATCCATGATGATCGTGGATTTTGCTTGTTGTGCAAGCTCCTTTGCCTAATTTACTTGTTAATTGCACATGGAAGCCTTTATAAAACCCACGTAAAGTACCGAGCCGCAGGTTCTAGTTAGAGCTGCTTGTGCAAACCATACAAACAGACAATCGACTTTCTGCAAAGAATAAAATGCGTTGACTTGGCCAACGCGGGGAATCGCAGACACTGAATTACTGCTGCGGATGCCCTCTCCGTTCGGCTCGTGCGCCCGCATACTAAGTGAGATAAAACAAAGCTAACAAAAAAAAGAGAGAAGGGGACAAACGCACTAGTATGAAAAGAACCAAAACCACACAGTGTGCAGGGGGTGGTCGCCTCGCACCCCTACACCAGTAACCAACACCCCCCTGAACCCCATCCCTGGCACTCCTCCGTGACCCCTCGTTAACACGCTGAAAGACACTGACCTCTCGTGCCATCGCAAGCCTTGGCATCCAGACTCCGCCACGGGGTCGGAAAAGTGCCAAAGTCTCGCCGTGTCCGAGTGGAATCTCCTTCATCCCGACGCGTCCGGTGACTTCGGATTCTGGTCGGTTCAGAACCGCTTGTGCGAGAGAACCCCCAGCCGGTTTAAAGGTAAGATAGGAATTTTTTGAGATTGTGACCATGCAC
>NC_091555.1:6888701-6891201 GCF_042767895.1 Penaeus vannamei | reverse complement strand
AGCAAGTATATACTTACTACATGCATGCACACATTTACATACACACATACAGACAAGTGGATAATAAATGTATCAAAAATGAGCAATTCTGGACATGAAAATGGTTGATTATTATATATAAGGATCCTGGCAGCTGGTACAGTTGTAAACATAATATTTCATCACTAGTCTTCAAGCTATTGAGAAACTATTAAAAGTTATTAAAAGCAGTGTTGTGATCAGTAACATTTTCTTAATATATATGGTCTTTATCGGTTTCAGAACAAATAATGTACTTGTGTGGGGAGGAAAAATGTATGGCTGTAATATTGAAATCTATGTCTATTCTCTTTTAAACACTGATAGATATATATAAAGTTATTTTCCTCGCCATTTACTTTGAGTATACATATTTCTTGTATATTCAGTCGTTAGTGGTATCACAGTTCACATGATAGGATAATTAAAACTATTGTCCTCATTAATACAATATTTCTCTTATCACTTATCACCATAATGCTATAAGATTATTGGAAGAGTAACATCATTAGCTTTTCTAGTGCTGATTATATATTTAATCATCGTCATTGTTTTCATTGTTTTTTTTGTTTTTTTTTATTTTGATATTCTGATTATTGTCTCCATCTAGAAGGATATTTTTTCTGCCGGGTTGGTTAGTTAGTTTGTTAGTTTGTTAGCAGGATAACTCAAAAAGTTACGAATAGATTTTTCTGAAAGTTTTACCAGAGGTGTCTTAGCCTAAATTTCATTAAATTTTGGTGGCGATCCGGATATTATGATTTCGTTTCTTAGCAGGATAACTCAAAAAATGTCATGAACAGATTTTTTTTTTTTTTTTTTTTTTTTTTTTTTTTTTACCGGTGTGTATTAGGCTACCGTAGCTTTCATCAAATTTTGGAGCTGACCCTGATCGTGATCCGGATTTAGGAATTATCTTAATTATTGCACCAGATTCTATTGTCTTGCTTCTACCAAGAAGGTTATGCTTACGGACGTCACCTGTGCATTAGAGAAAGTCGATTTTAATGTAATTCTTTAAGTTAGAATATTTTTTATTGGATCAGCGAACTTTTTGCCTTGGCGGAGGTATGCGCCCTCAGAGTGCTTCTATCAGTATTATCACTACGAGTACTTTTAATTAAAAGTGATAGTAATTGCATTAATGATGGAAATAGGCGTGACATCAGTAGCAGCAGATTTAATTACTGTTGCATTACCATTATCATTGACGCTGATTCCCTTGCCATAATCGGCATTAACAGTTTTGCATTCTATCGTAAGGGAATGTCCCGGCGGCCATACATCACATTACTTGCACAACATTACAATTCGCAACATATCATATTTGCTATTGGCTATTTTATTTTACATGAAGAGTGGCATTACAATCACCAAAACTCAGGAAAGAATAAACATTCAAATGTAGGTCAATTACATGGTGGAAATGTCGATGATGCAACTTTCATTATTGCTATCATTAACGTTGTCATATATATTCATGGAACACACGTATACACACTATATACAAGCACACACATACGCACGCACGCTGTATGTGTGTATATAAATGTCTGCATGCATGTAGTAAGTATATACTTGCTTTAGTCTATACAAAATATACATCAAATAAATAATCATGCATATGATTTTTTTTTCCAGAATAAATAATATTTAAAGGGTTAATGTATAGCCCTCGGAATAATGTGTCAAAAATACTTATGAGTTTATAAATTGAATTTAAAAATCTTCTTTTATTACGAAACATATAGATTCTGTGACAAAGAGAAAGAAAAAATACAGAGAGACAGAGAAAGACAGAGAGAGAGAAAGACAGAGAGAGAGAGAGAGAGAGAGAGAGAGAGAGAGTGAGAGTGAGAGAGAGATAAAGAGAGACAGAGAGAGAGAGAGAGAAAGAGAGAGAGAGAGAGAGAGAGAGAGATAGAGATGGATAGATAGAGAGAGAGAGAGAGACAGACAGACAGACAGACAGAAAAATGAGACGAGAAAAGCAGGTTCAGTTAGAGATAACAAACAAAACCAAGAGACAGACAAACAGATAAACCCAAACAACCTCGAAATAAACACCAAGATAACCAAAAAGAAAACAGACAAGAACGAGGAATCAGCCCCAAGACATTCAGTGAATCGTAAAATGGGATGTGTTCTTCTGCACTCATTATATTCCTGGCCAGACGAGGTTCTCATTGTTCACGTTCCCGGAATGAGAAACGGGCAATTGGGAGTCCTCATCCCCGTGAACTCATGACGCGGCTAAGTCAAAATGAATGAGGAATAGTTTGCTAGTGTACTATTGTGGGAACACAGACCCGGGGATTATCTCTGAGGATTGGGTGAAGGGGAGGGACGTGTGCTTGCTTGGGCCGTCTCATGCTTGCACATTACTGAGGTGTATTATACGTCTGATATGGAAACTTTGTACATGTGTGTGTTTATATAAATACATATTTTTGTATGTACATATTAGTGTATATGTTCACAC
>NC_091555.1:6878701-6881201 GCF_042767895.1 Penaeus vannamei | reverse complement strand
TTTTATTTAGGGTGGTTTTGAGAGCGGGGCGCATGTTTTAGGTTTAGGTTGGAAGGGTCGTAGATAAACCATTGCTAAGGGTCGTTATATAAATCATAATTGCATTTTTATCTACACTCCTATACCCGCCTACATCCACTGTAAAAAAAATCAAGAGCATGTACACACACACACACACACACACACACACACACACACACATAAACACACACACACACTCCTCCACAAACTTACACATCTCCCCCCCTCATATACACATAAATGCACCCCCCCCCCCTCCACACACACACGAAAACAAAACTATTAATTCAAAAAATTAAATAAATTAGTAAATAAATCCTCGGTGCCTGACTTCATAAGAATGCCAGACGAGCTGTTTCAAGTCTCACTTCAAGGATGGGGGACTAATTCTTAATTCTCGTCCTCGGAGACACTGAAGTATCACCTTGAAGTGTGTGAGCTCGTTGGTCCATTTCTTAATATCATTTGGAACTGTGAAAATGCTGTTTTTTTCCTCCTTCTTGCTTTTTTTTCTTCTTTTTTTCTTTTTTTCAGAGGTATGTGGGAACGGACACAACAATGCCATTCTGGTTCATTGTTGTTGAGTGGAAGTATCTTAATAAATTTGCTGTAAATATAGAAAAGTGGGAGAGAAGAGGGGAAGGGAGATAGATAGATGGAGATATATAGATAGAAAAGATAGAGATAGAGAGAAAGAGAGAGAGAATTCCTAGATAGCGAGGTAACTAACCAGATACATAGAGAGAGAGAGAGAGAGAGAGAGAGAGAGAGAGAGAGAGAGAGAGAGAGAGAGAGAGAGAGAGAGAGAGAGAGAGAGAGAGAGAGAGAGAGAGAGAGAGAGAGAGAGAGAGAGAGAGAGGAAGGGAGATAGATAGATGGAGATATATAGATAGAAAGAGATAGAGATAGAAAGAAAGAGAGAGAGAATTCATAGATAGCGAGGTAACTAACCAGATACATAGAGAGAGAGAGAGAGAGAGAGAGAAAGAGAGAGAGAGAGAGAGAGAGAGAGAGAGAGAGAGAGAGAGAGAGAGAGAGAGAGAGAGAGAGAGTGAGTCACATGTCGATCGGATGATTTATCAAAGTCATGATAGACAAATCTTTGTGATATGAAATATAGACTGACATACACATGAGGTCTTGGGCAGTGGTTCCCAACATTTTTCAATCTGTGGCTCTCGACCAATATATGACAATCACCATGGCCCCATTCAGTGACTTTCATCTTTTCATATTCAATTATAACTAGTTATGAGTAGTGTAATGATTCTAATTTACTGATATGGGAGAGATAATTATATGTATAATGTAGGTACTGTATGCGAGAAAAAATTCAATCTAATTCGAAGTCAAAATTTATGAGGAACACGACCCTACTTAGCCAAAGTGAGACAAAGGCAGGTCAGTGCATAGAGTAAGACAGAGATGGAGAGGGATGACAGGCAAAAGCAGAGAGAACGCACGAACTGAGTAAGAAGGAATAGCAATGAGAAGAAAGAGAAATAGAGAGAGTATGGGATGTGGAGAGGAGGATGACGTAACAAAAAAAGAAATACAAATACAGAGGAAAAGGACAGAGATAAGAAAGCTGGAGACAGATAGAATAATAATCATTTAAAAATGCTAAATTCAGAAAAAAGGGATGGAGATAATAAATGGAAATAAGTAAAAGGAAGAGATGAAAGTAAACGAATAGAAAAGGAGCAAAGGGAAAGAGACAAGAAGGCCAGAATGAGAGAAAGTCTGGAAATGAAAGAGCATAGAATAGAAGGAAGATTAATAAGCAGATATAAAGCGTGATAAAAGATATTAGACAAATAGGAAAAGTAAGAGAAAGAGACGGAGAAAGAGTATAGAGCAGAGAGAGAAAGATAAAAGGAAAGGAAAGAGAATGTGGAAAAAAATAGGATAAGGGAAGATACAGAGAGAGAAAGGAGAGGAAAAATACGAAAACAGGAAGAGAAAGAAAACACGGAGATATATAAGAAAGAAGATAAGAAGAGAGAGAGAGAGATCGCGGAGAGGAAGAGGAGACATTTAGAATAAGATGAGAGAGAAAAAACGCAGATAAGTAGGAGAAGAAAGAGAAGTTGAGATCATAAAGAAGGGAAAGAAAGAGGAGAAACGAAAGCAAAAGTGACAAAGCCAGAAAAAAAGTCATGATAAGAAAGCTGGAAAGATGAGAGAGAGAGAGAGAGAGAGAGAGGGAGAGAGAGAGAGAGAGAGAGAGAGAGAGAGAGAGAGAGAGAGAGAGAGAGAGAGAGAGAGAGAGAGAGAGAGGGACACACACACACACACACACACAGACACAGAGAGAGAGAGAGAGAGAGAGAGAGAGAGAGAGAGAGAGAGAGAGAGAGAGAGAGAGAGAGAGAGAGAGACAGACAGACAGAGAGAGAGAAAAAAAAGGGATAAAGAGAGAAAGCGAAAGAGAGAGGGACAGAGACAGAGAAAGAACAGAAAGACAAACAGGAGAAAG
>NC_091555.1:6866201-6868701 GCF_042767895.1 Penaeus vannamei | reverse complement strand
GAAAAGTGTAATGGTTATATTAAAAGTGTAATGTTTATATTAAAAGTGTAATGTTTATATTAAAAGTGTAATGTTTATATTAAAAGTGTAATGTTTATATTAAAAGTTTAATGTTTATATTTAAATGTTTATATTAAAAGTTTAATGTTTATATTAGAATATTTATATTAAATGTTTAATGTTTATATAAAAATGTTTGTATTAAAAACGTGATGTTTATATCAAAATGTTTGTATCAAAAGTTTTTTGTTTATACTAAAATGTTTATATCAAAAGTTTAATACTTATATTAAAATGTTTATGTTATAAGTTTGTGTCTAATGTTCTTTTAGTTTAGACTTTCGTCTATGACATAAACATCGACATTTTCTGTTTCTAATTAATCTTTTAGAATCTCGTGATGTGAAATAACGCGGATTGTGTTGATTTTGCTTGTGTTGTAGATGGAAGTTTTAAACTAACAAAACATTTGATAAACTGAGGGAGGGAGATAGGGATATAGATAGATAGATAGATAGGTAGACAGATAGAAAGACAGATAGATAGATAGATAGATAGATAGATAGATAGATAGATAGATAGATAGAGAGAGAGAGAGAGAGAGAGAGAGAGAGAGAGAGAGAGAGAAAGAAAGAAAGAGAGAGAGCGAGAGATAGAGCGAGAGAGTGAGAGTGAGAGAGAAAGAGAGAAAGAAAGAAAGAGAGAGAGCGAGACACACACATGACCTCATTTTGAAGGTTTCTATTCATGGTCTACAGTTTTCTTTCATAAGCCAAGGGTAGTGAGTCTCAGTTCTACTTCGTCACCAAGTTATTCATTCTTCTATTCATTCGCGTGTTAATTCATCCAGCTAGCCTTTCATTCATTCATTCATTCAGTCAGCCATCCGTTAGTCTATTCACTAAGTGACTGAACCAGCTGATTACTCATTCATTCGTCCATTCCTATTATCCATCACTCTATTATCTCATCCATTCATCCATTCCTATTATCCATCTGTCTATAATCTCATTCATTCATCTATTCCTATCATCCATCTGTCTATTATCTCATTCATTCAACCATTCCTATCATCCATCTCTCTATTATCTTATCCATTCATCAATTCCTATTACCCTTCTATCCATTATCTCATCCATTCATCCATTCCCATTATCCTTCTATACATTATCTCCTTCATTCATCCGTGTCTGCTATCCATCTATCTATTATCTCCTTCATTTATCCATTCCTATTATCCATCTATATGTTATCTCATCCATTCATCCATTCCTATTATTCATTTCTCTATATCTCCTTTATTCATCCATTCCTCTTATCCGTCTATCTATTATCTCCTTCATTCATCCATTCCTATTATCCATCTGTCTATTATCTCATTCATTCTTATTACCCTTCTATCCATTATCTCATTCATTTATCTTTTCGTATTGTCCATCTGTCTATTATCTCCTTTACTCATCCATTCCTATTATCCATCTATTATCTCATCCATTCATCCATCCATTGTTACTTGTTACACGATCTATCCCTTCCTTCGTCCATCCATCTATTTCTCTCATCCATCCGTCCATCCATCTCTCATCAACTTCTCTCCATCCGTTCGTAATTAGCATTTCTTCTCTTACTCCTTCGTCCCTCATCAACCTGTCCTCAATCCTTTCATATTTCTTATCTTATCTGTTCATCCGTTTATCCGTCTCTCATCAACTTCTCCTTATCCTTCGATTCATTATCCACCTTTCCTCAATCCATCATTATCAACTCTCCTTCTCTCATCCGTTTATCCGTCTCTCTCCAAGCTCTCCTCATCCACCCACTCATTATCCACCTCCCCTCAATCCATTCATTATCAACATCCCTTTTCTCATCTGTTCATCTATCTTTCACCAACTTCTCATCCCTCCATTCATTATCCACCTCCCCTCAATCCATTCATTATTTCCATTCCCTCTCACATCTGTTCATCCATCTTTTACCAACTTCTCATCCCCCCATTCATTATCCACCTCCCCTCAATCCATCATTATCAACATTCCTTCTCTCATCCGTTTATTCGTCTCTCACCAACTTCTCATCCGTTTATCCGTCTCTCATCAACTTCTCATCCACCCATCCATCATCCACCTCCCCTCAATCCATCATTATTTATTCTCATTCTCTCATCCGTTTATCCGTTTCTCACCAACTTCTCATCCGTTTATCCGTCTCTCATCAACTTCTCATCCACTAATTCATCATCCACCTCCCCTCAGTCCATTCATTATCAACTTTCCTTCTCTCATCCGTTTATCCGTCTCTCATCAACTTCTCATCCACCTCCCCTCAATCCATTCATTAATAACATTCCTTCTCTCATCCCTTCATCCATCTTTCACCAACTTCTCATCCACCCACTCATTATCCACCTTCCCCTCAATTCATTCATTATCAACATCCCTTCTCTCATCCCTTTATCCGTCCCTCACCACAGTCTCCTCCTCAATTCATTCCTCATTGC
>NC_091555.1:6838166-6842519 GCF_042767895.1 Penaeus vannamei | reverse complement strand
GGCGCTGAGGGAGTGGCACCTCAAGTGGCACTCCAGGGCGCTCGACAAGAGAGGGAAGTAACAATGGCTGGAGAGGGAGGAGACGGGGAGAGAGGGGATAGGAAGGAGGGGAGGGAAGGCGAAGGGGCTAGTTGACGGGAGGGGGAAAGGGAGGGGGAAGGTGGTGAAGGGAGGGGAAGGAGGGGGATGTGGGGACTGGGTGAGAGTGGGGGTAGGGGAGGGGGTGGGGGTGGCACATCCAGGTCAGGCGAGCGAGATTTAAGCGGCGCCGAGGACAAATCAGGGCGTTTGTCAAGGGCTCTGGCGGTGGTTGGGAGGAGAGGGAGGGAGGGGAAGGGATTGGGGGAGAATGAGGGGAAGGGATTGGGGGAGGAGAATGAGGGGAGGGGGAGGCGGAATACGAAGGGGGAGAGGGAGGGGGAGGGGAGAGGGGAAGGAACACGGAGGGAGAGAGGGAGGAGGGAGGCCGAGGGGAGGGAACACGAAGGGAGAGGAGAGTGGAGGGAGTTTTAGGCAGGAGGGGAAGGGAGGACGGAGGAAGTATAAGAAATGAGGCGAAAAGAAGGGGCATAACGGGAAAAGGGAGGGAAGAAGTACGAGGAGAGAAGAGAGAGAAGGAAAAAGAAGGAAGACGAAAATGGAAGGAGCACTGGAGAAGAGGAATGAGGAGAGAGGGCAGGGAAGGGGACACAAGGGGGGGGGGGCAAGGGGTAGGGAAGATCCACGAGGAGAGAAGAAGAACGAGAGAAGAGGGGAGGGGGGACGGTGAGGGGAGAGGAGACTGAAGGGAGTACGAGAAGAGGGGAAGGGAAGCGAAGAAGAATTAGGGGAAATGGGGGGGGGGGGGAGGAGAGAGAGAGAGAAGTACGAGAGATAAAATAGCTGCGGGTGCTGGAAGGAGGAGAAATGGAGAAAAGCGAAGAGAGGAAGGAATGAAAAGGAGGTAAATAGCAAACGAAGGGAGAGGAGAGAAGGGATATAAGGTGAATAGAGGGAGAGAAAGAGGAAGATGAGAAGAAATTAAAGAAAGAATACAATGAAAAAGGAAATGGAAGGAGGAAAGAAAAGAACTGAAAGATAATGAATAAGAACGAAAAAGTAGAAGACAGTGCGAAAAGAGAGAAGGAAAGAATGAGATGAAGAGAGGAATATATATCGGAAAATTGACAGAAATGATAGAATGAGGAGATAAGAGAAAGAAAGGATGGAAAGAGGAAAGAAAGAAGATTAAAGGGGAAATGAGGTAATCGGAAAATAAAATGTGGAGAAAAGAGAAGTGCGATTTGCTGGAAAATTAGAAAGGATGAAAACAAGTGAACAAATAAATGACTAAATAAGAAAAAACAACGGTAATAATGGCAATAACAAAAATGTCAATAGCAATTATATATATAAGTGCAATAACGATAATGATAGAATTATTGCAATTATAGCCATGATACAGATACTGGAGAAAGTAAATGATAAAATAATAACAGCAACAACAATGGTATTGATTATGATAATCATAATACCGATAAAGATAAGGATAATGATGATAATGATGATAGTAATAATAATAGTAATAAATTACAATAATGCTACTAAGGATTTAAGCGATGATAAAATAATGTTTATTAATAGTGAAGATGATGATAACGATAATTACAGTGTTACAAAATAGTAACAACAAAAATCATAAGAACATTAACCATGATAATAGTAGTAGTGATCATAATGATGATAATAATAATGATGACGTTGATGATCCTCACCCTAATCCTCATCATTATCATAATAATAATGAGAATGACAATGTTAATGATAATAATGATAAGAATAAGGATTATGATGATGATTATAATAAAAGTAAGAATAATAATCATAATGATAATGATAATAATAATAATAATGTTGATAATAATAATAGTGATAATAATAGTAATAACAATAATAATAATGATACTTATAGTAATGATGATAATAGTAAGAATGATAATAATAATAATAATAATAATAATAATAATAATAATAATAATAATAATAATAATAATAATAATAATAATAATAATAATAATAATAATAATAATAATAACAAATAATAATAATAATAATAATAATAATAATAACAACGATAATAATAATAATGATAATGATAATATGAGTAATAATGATAATAATAATAATAATGATAATAATAATGATAATAATAACAACAGCAATAATAATAATATTATTAATAATAGTAATAATAGTAAAATAGATAGTAAAATAATGATAATAATAACAATGATAACAATAATGAGTAATGAAATACTAATGATAATGGTAATAATGATGAAGATGAAAATAATGATAATAATGAAAAAAATAATATAAATATAAAACATAATATAACAGCGATACCAAGAAAAACGATGATAGATTACCATCACTATAATTATTGCTGCTATCATTATAATCATTATCATTATCAACATATTTGATTTCATAACTTAAAGATACAAATCGAAAACAAATATATAAGTGAAAACATCAGGAAATTGGAACATCATTACCCAAATATGATCGGATTAAACTAATCTCAACTTTACAGACTTTATATCACAACAGGGATTTTATCATGTATCAGATCTGTACAATAGATTAATATGCAAAGATCATGTGTTTGAGGAGATAAATGACCTATCGTAGAGATTTCTGTCCTGGATTACTTTGGGAAATCTAATTAAGGAGAGAAATATTAAGGATTATTTCAATTAGGCCATATTTGAAGATTACTTGTTAGGTCTTATGTTAATCTTACTTTGGAGTGTGTTTTTTGTTGTTGTTGATTTCTTCATTTGTTTGCTTGTTGATTATATAATTTTTGGATTTGCTTTTCTTGTTTTATCCTCTTCTTTTATTCCACGATTATCTCTTTATGTTTTCTTTATTATCTTTATCTCTATTTACTTATCTTCTGCCTTCTCCTGTGTGTGTGTATGCGTAATTTTGTATGCATGGACTGTATAAACAAAACAGGGTTTGAATTGAGGAAGATGTTGTATAAACATCTATATACATCTTTACATTATTTTATAAATTCAACAATTTCTTAGACGTTGCTGACGATATGATATATGTTATGAAGTATTTATCTAATGCCTCAGAGTTATGAGTCCAGGACACTAGAAGTCCTTGCTCTCTCCCTCAATTTCTACTGATTTCTCCCTCCCTCCCCTCCCCCATCAACTCCTTCGTCATTTCTTTCCTTCTTCTCTTTTCCTTTTCCCACCTACCGCGCCCTAAATACTGTTTTTCTTTTCTTCTCTCCCTCCATTATCTCCACTTCTTCTCCCTCACCTATTCGCCGCACCCACTTCCTTTGGTGTCTCCATCCCACCCCGCCCTAACTAGCTCTCCCCCATTCCACTTCCTTCTCCCTCCTATCCCCTACTTCCCCGGTCCTTCTCCCTACCTCCCCACCCCTTCTTTTCCCTCCCACCCTGTCCTAAAAACTCCCCCACGCTCCCCGTCCTTCTCCCTTCCCCTCCCCACATCCCTCGTCCTCCCCAATGCCCCCCTCCACCACCAGCCTCCATCCCAACCCCTAACACCCCCAACTTTCCCCTCCCTCCCTACTCACTCCCCATCCCCCTTTCCCTTATCTTGCTTAAGGGAAACCGAGTCACCGGCTGTGCGTTGTTCCGAGGAGGAGCTCAAGCGAGAGTTTATGTGGCTTGAACAAGGGAAAAATCGTCTCGTAGGGATGATGCGGCCTTCTGCTAATAGGACTTAATGTAACTTCCGCTTTTAGATGATAGGACTAAGGCCATCGCCGCGTTTCCGCTCGTTAAGTCTGGCGGGTTTTATGGTCTTCTTCACAGCGCGGTCTAATTCGGGGATCTGCTCCTGGGGAGTTAGAGAAAAAAGATAAGATAAAATGAAATATATAAGAAAAGGGGGTAAAATCTCTCTCGTAACCCCCGAAGCTCTTCCTACCGGAGCCCTAATGGATATATTGTATTAAGACGGAGTTTAACAAATATACCAACAGCGAGAACATTCCGACATTTCGCCCTAAACTGACTGGGAGATTTTGCGCCTTTGTAACTTTTTCTTTTTCCATTTTTCCTTTTTTCATTCTGCGTTTTTCTTTTTAATGGAGGAGGGATAATATATTTTCTTTTTCAATATATATTTTTTATGGGATATATTATCTTTTTAGATAGATATACCGCAAAAAAACATCAACTCTTTGTCTTCACATCTTTGTTTTTGTTTACCCATCCTACACACACCCCCACCCGAAAGCAAAACAACAACATGTCCCCTTTAACCACACGTGTCTGCGTAGTCCACCATCAAGATGACTTACAACCTGTGAAATTT
>NC_091555.1:6818166-6820666 GCF_042767895.1 Penaeus vannamei | reverse complement strand
CACACACACACACACAAAAAACATACACACACACAGACACACACACACACACACACACACACACACATATATATATATATATATATATATATATATATATATATATATATATATATATATATATATATATACACAAATATTCCTTTATCTATTTATTTATATGTGTGCATGATTAGTATGTTGGCTATATTCAAAGAAAATATATGAAAGTTAGCATTTCTTTAGATGTTAGTTGTGTAACCTCTAGTTTTAATCCTTCCTGTAATTAGGTACACGGAAGAGCTGTTATCATTTAGAAGATTTTTTAAAATACACGACTGCATAACAATGAAAGAAATATAGGATAGAATCAAACAATTTTAATGTTAGTCTCCCTCCTATTTGTCACTGGAGCCACGATGAAGACTCACAATAACAACAACAACAACAACAACAACAAAAACGACGAAATAAAAGTACAAAAAAAGCATAACATACACATGCAAAACAATCGTTAAAATTTTGGATCGAATAGACAGCTGGAAGAGGAAAATACATCATGTCACGAACTCTTCGCAACCTCCTTTGTCTTATTGAGAAGAAATCAATGACCCTATTTCAATGCTGGGGAAAGAGGTCTCTTCTACACGGCATCTGTAGAAGAAAAGAGAATGAAAGAATAGGGAAAAAACAGCACAAAACGTAAAAGAAACCAATTGAAATCTGCAGATAAAATATGATAATATTAAGGAATGAAAGAAGGAAAATGGATCCTTGTGAAAATAGATAACAAGCTTTGGAAGAAAAGAAAATGAAAAATAGGGAAAAAATAACACAAAACGTAAAAGAACCTAATTGAACTCTGCAGATAAAAGATAATAATATTAAGGAATGAAAGAAGGAAAATGGAACCTTGTGAAAATAGATAACAAGCTCTGGAAGAAAAGGGAATGAAAGAAAGAAAAAAAATGAACATAAAACGTAAAAGAATCTAATTGAACTCTGCAGATAAAAGATAATAATATTAAGGAATGAAAGAAGGATAATGGATCCTTGTGAAAATAGATAACAAGCTCTGGAAGAAAAGGGAATAATAAAAAAAACAAAAAAACATGAAACGTAAAGAGCTCTGATTAAAAGAAACACAGTCAATATCTAATGATAATGTCGTATAAAGGTATGAATTATTTACATTGACAATGTTTTATTTTTCTATAATAAAGAAGGACTTACAAAGGACAGACACAAAAACCAAGAAATTCGTGTAAGACATACCTACTCAAAAAGTATAAAAGAAAGGCAATATAATTTGTTTTATATATGTAAAGTGCCCGCCAAGAAGATCCTATGAAAGAAAATTATTGCTAGTTTTTTTCTTTTCACTATCATAAATATTGAAAACAAGCACATGCAAACACACACACACACACACACACATATATATGTGTGTGTATGTGTGTGTGTGTGTGTGTGTGTGTGTGAAAAGTATGAAGTAAATTAAACAATAATAATAATTACTCAATGAATGCATACATTAATAAATGACTGTAAACGACAAAAAAAAAAAAAAAAAACTAGTCAGAAAAGTAAATAATAGAAAAAAAAAACAGGTAAATGAAAAAAAAGCAAATTTATTTAACTTCTAACCCCCACCCCCATCATCAACCCATTTAATTGACTTTTCCACTGTTTAAGAGAAAGCTACGTGTTCTGGCACAGGAATCAATTTCCGTCTCTCTCTCTTTCTGTCTGTCTGTCTGTCTGTCTGTCTGTCTGTCTGTCTGTCTCTCTCTCTCTCTCTCTCTCTCTCTGTCATTCTTTCTTTCTTTCTCTCTCTCTCTTTCTCTCCTTCCTTTTCTCTCTGTTTCTATCTCTCTCTTTCTCACTCTCACTCTCTCTTTCTCTCTGTCTTTTGCTTTCTCTCTCTCTCTCTCCCTGCCCCCTCTCTCTCCCTCCCTCCCTCCTCCCCTCCCTCCCTCCCTCCCCACCCTCTCTCTCTCTCTCTCTTTCTTTCTCTGTCTCTGTCTCTTTCTCCCTCTCTCTCTCTCTCTCTCTTTCTCTCTCTCTCTCCCTCCCTCCCTCCCTCCCTCCTTCTCTCTCTCTCTCTCCTTCCCTCCCTCTTTCTCCCTCCCCTCCCTCCCTCCTCCTCCCTCTCTCTTCCTCGCTCTCTCTCTCTCTCTTTCGCTCCTTCTCGCTCCCCTTTTTTCTCTCCCTTCTACCTCTTTCAGGGAGCCAGTAGCTTTCGCCCGCAGGCGGTCCATCTCATGAATGAAATCAATTATACGAGCTGCGTCCCTTCTCTTTGGCCCGATGTCGCTGCTGGTGGAGGTGGGCTGGCGTCGTGCATGTGGCAGCCACTCGTAACAGGGCTGGGAGATGGGGAGAAACATTAGAAAAATTTTATTGGCTTTTTTTTTTTTTTTTGAGGGGGTGGGGGGGGCGTTTGTTTTTCGTTGTTTTCGTTGTTTTTATTATTTTGTTTCATTGTGTGTTTTTTCTTACCCTTTGTTTCCTTTTTTGT
>NC_091555.1:6805666-6808166 GCF_042767895.1 Penaeus vannamei | reverse complement strand
TTAGAGCTGGGCGAAAAAGAGGAAATAAATAGCTTTCAGCAGATTTAGGGATGTCATATCGCAAGCTGCCCTCCTGTCTATCGTTAATCAGCGTTGGGTCAAAACAGTGAAAAATATCTAATTCACTGTACGTATTTCATATCTGACAAATATTGTTATGTAGCTGTGTATTTGGTTCGCGAAGAGATCAAACATTTTGAAAATCTAGTTCGAGTTTCGATGAAAAGATATGTTTGTCAGTATTTTTCTCTTTGTCTGTGTGTCTCTTTCTTTCATCGATCTATCTGTCTGTCTATCTTCTTTCAACCTATCCATTTGTTTATTTATCTACATATCTATCTGCCTATCTATCTGACTGCATATCACCTTTCTACCTATCCTTTTATCCATCTATCTAAGTGTCTATCGATCTGTCTATCTGTCGTTCTAAACGTATATGTTTATATAAATACTATAAATATGTTCGTTTACAAATCTACCAAATACAAAACACACCCAACACACACGCCCACTCACCCACGGGTTCGGGCGCCGACTATCCCCCTCCCGGCAGCGACGCCTCCCGCCCACCCCGCCCATTATTCACCGGAACCTCCACGACGACCGGACGCCCACGATGACTGCGCGAGTCAACAGATGTCTCTGCCCGACGGAATTAATCACATCCCGCCCCGTATTAAACCACAGCTGACGCGTCCGATACCCGCGCCTCGGCAACGCGCGATCGCTCTGCTATGGTAATGCGTCGCAATGGCTCGGACGATGGCAAATATATAAGGCTGTATCGCGTCAGTCCAGCGCCAGGCCCGGCGGGTGTCGCGGGCCCGCCGGAGCTGTCAGGACCTGCCTCATCGACGGGTAATTAGAATGTTTTGTTAGCCATTGTGACGAGATAAATTGGCGGACACGCGCGCGTACGAGGGAAATGCATTTTCGCTCGTGCACACACAGATACGCAGACAGACGTGCGCACACATACATGCTACATGAGTATGCTTTCTTTATATAAATGTATATAGTTATATATATATATACATATATATATATATATATATATATATATATATATATATATATATATATATATATATATATATATATATACATAATATATATATGTATATATATATATATATATATATATATATATATATATATATATATATATATATATATATATATATATATATATATATATATGTATATAGCATTCGATGACAGACTCACAGAGACTGTTAGACAGACAGACGGACAAAGACTGACAGAAAGAAAAAAACAGACAGACAGACAAACGAACAAAGACTCACAGACAGAAACAGACAGACAACCAGAGACACACACCAACCGGACAATATTTCCACTCGAAAAAACTGACGAAAAACTCGACCAGCAAGCAACATTTCCCACGATCCTGAAGCAGACACGGTGCTCGATGCCCAAGACACCTTTAAGACATACTTCTGACATATCCAAGGAATATAATTTCATCAAGGTCGATTTCTGTTCACACACGCCTTACGTTAGGGTCACTGGAAGCTGAAAAGAGGATGTAATTATAATGAATGGAACACCTCTGATTGAATAGCCGTCTCAGAGATTTTAATTATGATGAGAAATGAGTAGCTTTAATTAAATTAATGCGGAGGGTGGTCGTTAAGGAAATAATGTTATTGATTAAAGCATTCACGAAAGGAATGGAAGAAACTTTTCTTGGGGTGTTGTAAGAGTATGTTTGTGCGCATTTGTTTGTCTGTGTGTACCTTTGATTAGTGCTTGTGTGTGTGTGTGTGTGTGTGTGTGTGTGTGAGTTTGTGTGTGTGTTTATTCAATTTAAAATAATGCAAAGGCACTGTATGAGTGTCTGTGTGCTTTTGAATGTCTTGTGTATGTGTGTGTGTGTGTTTGTGCATTCGTGTGTATGTGTGTGTGTATGTCTGTGTGTGCTTGTGTATTCGTGTGTACGTGTGTGTGTATGTGGGTGTATATATTCGTGTGTACGTGTGTGTGTATGTGCGTGTGTGTGTGTGTGTGTATTCGTTTGCACGTGTGTGTGTGTGTGTATTCGTTTGTACGTGTGTGTGTGTGTGAGTGTTTGTGTATTCGTGTGTACGTGTCTATGTGTGTGTGTATGCATTCGTGTGTACGTATGTGTGTGCGTTTGGCTATTTTCGTGTGCACGTGACAGTCTGAATGATTATATGTGTTCTGAAATGTCCCTCCCCCGATATTTATGCGTATGCGTGTGTGTGTTATACCATGATTGCATGTTAGTCCAAGCACATATCATATATCAGCGTTGCGTATTATAAAGGTCAATTTCACATCAAGCCGATAAAGACAGCTGGTACACACAACGATAATAACAAGCCAGCGAGACAGTAAGAAGGGAGAGATAGAAGAGGAAGGTGAGGATAAGGATAGTTCAGATCATCATATCGTTGGTCTTTTGACTGATAGTGACGATGGTGTGATAGTGAAGATAGTGAAGAAGAATGTATTA
>NC_091555.1:6785666-6790666 GCF_042767895.1 Penaeus vannamei | reverse complement strand
GAGAGAGAGAGTCAGAGAAAGAGAGAGGGAGAGAGAGAAGAAAAGAAAAAGACTGTAATAACAATGATAATCCTAGCAATGATAATATTCATAATGATACTAGCTATAATAATGCCTTTAATAAAAACAAATGTAATAATAATAATTACAATCGTAGTGATAAAGGTCAAAAGAAATAGAACCTGCACAAGAATACCAGTTTGATAAAGACAAACTAAATATCAAATGAAAGGTGTAGACTAATCATGGTAATGATAACAACACACTAATTATGGTAAAGATGATTCATCAACCCTAATGAAAATATTAACAGAATGATAATGACACAAATATTAATGATTGTGTATTACAATCAATACAACTAGTATGACTATCACTATCTATAGTAATACATTTACTATTAGTACCACTAATACTATTTCAACTTCTACTACTGCTAACACTAATACAACTTATACCAATGAATAAAAAACAGTGACACAGATCACCATAACGAACAGCGTAATGCAAACTAATATATGTAAGTGCAGACTATACATCATCGCCAACGTGGCCAAGAGGCGGGAAGGGGTGAGCCTGGGTTATCATAAGCCGAGGGAAGGGGGAGAGAAAGGAGCATCCAGGGCTTTCCACAGGACCGTAAATTACACGATAGAAGGTGTTGTTTGTGCTCCCCGTGTGACGTGTATGGAAATGTTTGGGGGGTCGAAGGAGATGGCTTCTTTGGGAGGATGGGAATGGAAAGGTATTTTTGGGATGGTCTCTCGGTGTCTGTGCGTTCGTCTGAGGATCTGTCTTTTTGGTCTGTGTGGTTGTATGTCTGCGTGTTTGTTTGTCTTTGTACCTGTTTGTCTCTCTGTCTGTCTGTCTGTCTGTTTGTCTGTCTGTCTGTCTGTCTGTTTGCATGTGTGTCTGCCTGTCTGATGATGGTAATAAAGAATAGGATGAGGGGGGGGGGGGAGAAGATAGAGAAATAACGAAATAAAACTACAACTCACATTCCACTCACACGAACGCATACCATCACGAAGTAAAATAGCTTAAAACGCACATATGTAACCCCATATGTGAAGACACGCACATACGCACACAGACACACAACACTAAAAAACTAGTTTGCACATTGTTGATCGTCCCCGCGATAACACATTACATGTCAACACAATTCGTATGTAGAATTTGAAAAAAAAAATGTATTTATTCATAGAGCATCTACTTCCCCGGGTAGGCCACTCACACCCGTATTACACCACAACACAGAGGCTATTTCCCCCCCGTGTTACGCTCCCACCTATGTGATACGTCCCTTCCCCTGTGATACATTTCCCCTTTTTTCCCTTTTCTGGGGTAATATAACACAGTATCTCGTTCTCACCGCTCCTCGCAATGTGATACTTATCTTGCTTGGCTCAACACTCTTCCCTTACTCCCACCCTTCCCCCTCCCCCCCCCCCTTGCGCTCCTCCTACTCCCCTCCCCTACCCCTCCTCCTCCCCTATCCTACCCCTACCCCCACTCCAACCACACCCCTAGCCTATAACATTTCCCTGTACGTGGTGTTAGAGCTTGTAGACTGGCGGTGTAGTGGGTAGATGCGCCTCGTCAAATGTTCAAGATGTTGAATTAATAAATGTTGAGGTATAACTTCTTGGGGTAGATGTTCCGTGAGTGGAAATTAATGTGAAAAGTTTATTTTTCTGCAGATGAGCTACCTTGAGATCTATACCCTTCTTACATAGATATATGAAGTTATGTTAGATATATGATGGTAATAGTAGTAGAAAACCACTATTCACATTAATGAATTAGAGAAAGTATTTCTTTATTCATAATTCAACTAATATACCTTCGATATATTTGTCAAATATATGAACTTAGTTATAGTAGAAAATATCATCCTTAATAAGCAACAGAATGGATGGAATTTAACCATGATGAACATAACATCAAATCTGATAAATGGTGATAAGATAAGGAAATATTCTTCAAACAACATATTTTAGTGATTTTTTATCATTTATTGTTTCTTATAATAATTAAATACAGTAGATGAAGAGACATACATAGATGTTTAGTAAATAGACAGAAGTTGCTATGGATATGCAAGAGACAAATAGACATACAGGTACACATTAGACATAAATACATATATAGGTATATTAATTAATAGCAAAGATGACATATCATATAATTAGACAGGGTAAGTAGGGTGACAGACAGATAGATAGAGAGATAGGGAGATAAACAGACAGATAGATAGATAGATGAATAAATGCATAGATAGACACGCAGGCAGACAGACAGATAGATAGATAGATAGACAGATACATAGAAAAGACAGGTAAACAGACAGATAGAGAGATAGGTAGATAGATAGACAGATAGATATATAGAAAAGACAGGTAAACAGACAGATAGATAGATAGACAGATAGATAGATAAAAAGACAGGTAAACAGACAGATAGATAGATAGATAGACAGATAGATAGATAAAAAGACAGGTAAACAGACAGACAGATACATAGATAGATAGATAGACAGATATATAGATAGAAAAGACAGGAAAACAGACAGATAGATATATAGACATACAGATAGATAGAGATAGGTAAACAGACAGACAGATAGATAGATAGACAAATAGATAGAAAAAGGAAAATAGACAGGTAGATAGATAGATAGACAGATAGATAGATAGATAAAAAAGACAGGTAAACAGACAGACAGACAGACAGATAGATAGCTACAGATATAGCAATATAAGTCCAAAATCCCTCCAGTGGCTTCTACTTAGGACTGACCAGTTATTCCCAAATCCTGTCACGTTGGCCTTATATACAAGACCCTAGGGAGGGGGAGGGGAAGGGGGGGGCAGGGGGGAAAGGGGGGAGGGGAGGGGGGATGGAAGGATGGGGAAGGGGATGGTAAGACGGAGAGAGAGAGGGAGATAGGGAGGGGGGTGGAAGGGAGGGGAAATGAAGAGGGAGAAGGAAAGGGGATAGGGAGATGTGAGGAAGGAGGGAGGGAGAGAGGAGAGAGGGGAAGATATGAGGTATAGAGAAGAAGAGGGGGAGGGGGAGATGGGAGGAGGGTGGAGGAGGAGATGAGGGAGGAACAGAAGGAGAGAATAAAGAGAGATAGGAAGAGAGAGAGAGAAGGGGAGAGGAAGGAGAGTACATAACGTGAATATAGAAATAATTACAAATGGAGTGAAGAGTAAAGAAGAAAGTCAGATAAGAAATGAGAGAAAGAAAGATGAGTGCGAAAAAGAAGAAAGAAAACGTATTGAAGACAGAGACGAGAGAGAGAAAATTATGAAGAAAGAGAAGCCTAGCGAGAGAAGACGAAAAAACAATGAGAAGTAGAGAGAAAAGACGAGAAAAAGAAATGAGAAGTAGAGAGAAAAGACGAGAAAAAGAAATGAGAAATAGAGAGAGAAAACGAAAAAAGAATAAGAAGCCTAGCGAGAGAACACACACACAAAAAAAAAGAAGTAGAGAGAAACCAGCGGACGGAGAGGGGAAAGGAGAGAGGAGAAAGGAGGAGAAAGGAGGCTCAGCGAACGAAAGTAATTGCAACGAAGGAGAGAAATACGCTCTCTGATAAACGCCTGTGGAGAGGAAGTCTGATTTAATGGCCAGAAATCAGCTCTTGGTGGACACAGGCGTAAAGGGAGGATAAAGATAATGATAATAATAATGGAGGAATATAGTAAGGAAGTTAGTAAAGGGAGGGTAAATATAATGATAATGATAATGGAGGAATATAGAAAGGGTGTTAGTAAAGGGAGAATAAAGATGATAATGATGATAATGGGTGAATATAGTAAGGGTGTTAGTAAAGGGAGGATATATATAATGATAATGATAATGGAGGAATATAGTAAGGGTGATATTAAAGGGAGGGTAAATATAATGATAATGATAATGGAGGAATATAGAAAGGGTGTTAGTAAAGGGAAGATAAAGATAATGATAATGATAACGGAGGAATATAGAAAGGGTGTTAGTAAAGGGAAGATAAAGATAATGATAATGATAATGGAGGAATATAGAAAGGGTTTAAGTAAAGGGAGGATAAATATAATGATAATGATAATGGAGGGGTAAAGTGAGTGTTAGTAAACGGAGGATAAACATGAGGATAATGATAATGGATGAATAGTGAAAAAGGATGAATTTAGTAAGGGTGTTAGTAAAGGGAGGATATATATGATAATGATAATGGGTGAATATAGTAAGGGTGTTAGTAAAGGGAAGATAAAGATAATGATAATGATAATGGAGGAATAATGAAAAAGGATGAATTTAATAAAGGTGTTAGTAAAGGGAGGATAAAGATAATGATAATGATAATGGAGGAATATAGAAAGGGTGTTAGTAAAGGGAGGATAAAGATAATGATAATGATAATGGAGGAATAATGAAAAAGGATGAATTTAATAAAGGTGTTAGTAAAGGAAGGGTAAATATAATGATAATGATAATGGAGGAATATAGTAAGGGCGTTGGTAAAGGGAGGATAAATGTAATGATAATGATAATGGAGGAATATAGTAAGGGTTTAAGTAGGATAGATATAATGATAATGGAGGAATATAGAAAGGGCGTTAGTAAAGGGAGGATAAAGATAATGATGATGATAATGGAGGAATATAGAAAGGGTGTTAGTAAAGGGAGGATAAAGATAACGATGATCATAATGGGTGAATATAGTAAGGGTGTTAGTAAAGGGAGGATAGATATAATGATAATGATGATGGATGAATAGTGAAAAAGGATGAATTTAGTAAGGGTGTTAGTAAAGGGAGGATAAATATAATGATAATGATAATGGAGGAATATAGAAAGGGTGTTAGTAAAGGGAATATAAAGATAATGATAATGGAGGAATATAGTAAGGGTGTTAGTAAAGGGAGGATAAAGATAATGATGATGATAATGGAGGAATATAGAAAGGGTTTAAGTAAAGGGAGGATAAATATAATGATAATGATAAT
>NC_091555.1:6758166-6763166 GCF_042767895.1 Penaeus vannamei | reverse complement strand
GATAACACAAAAAATATATAATAATGATAATAATAATAATTATTATTATAATAACAATGATAATTATAATAATAATAATAACAATAACAATAACAATAACAATAATAATAATAATAATAATAATAATAATAATAATAATAATAATAATAAAATAATAATAATAATAATGATAATAATAAAACCACTGATCCGTCTTTTTATGCGTCACACATTAAGTCTGACGTCATACTTTAATTAACTACGAAGTTGAAGTCTCTTAATTTTGGTGTAAAGTGGGCCCGTTGCGCTTAAAAGGAGATTCCACGTGAGTGCGGGTCTAAAATCGATTCGTTTGATGTAAAATGAAGTGATTAAGGATAACATGCATATTAGAGAAAACACCCACGCAGCCATACAATTATTATTGTTATTATTCCTTTTTTTGTCGTTTTTCCGTGCTATTTTCTTTGTTATTATTAGTGTGACTATTGCTAATATTGTTTTTTTTTTGTATTACTATCATTGTTGTTATAATTTTCATTATTACTATCATTATTTTCCTTATTACTGTTGCAGTTGTTCTCATCTATGGCATTATTATGTTATTATCATTGTCTTTATTATTGTTGTAGTTGCTATTATCACCAACAATCTTTTACGAGGCAAGTACACTGTTCCGAAGTAGTTACACCGTCAGTTTATGCACATTTATTATGTAACGAAAATCCTCGGAAGGAGGATAAGAAGAAAGAAGAAGGAGTAAGGATGCGGGGAAATAAAAGAGGGAGAGAGAAGGGGGGCTTAAAGAGAACAGGGAGATAGAGAAGGGGAAAGATAGGGAGGGATGGGTAAGAGAAAAGAGAGGAAGGGAAGCAGGACAAAAGGTAGCAGAAGAAGGAGGAAGGGAGGGGGCAAAAAGGAGAGAAAGGAAGGGGTCTTAAAGAGAGCAGGGAGATGGAGAAGGGGAAAAATAGGGGGTGGGGAGTGGGGGAGGAGGAGTAAGAGGAAAGGAAGGAAGAAGGGAAGAAGGACGCAGAATTATGATATAGATTGTCATCATTATTATCATTCATCTGCGAGACAATTAATTTAATCATTTATTATTCACACCACAATCGAAGGGGGGGGGGAGAAGGAGGGGAAATGGAATAGAAAAAAGAGAAAAAAAAGGACTTAAAGAAGAAAGAGAGAAGAGGTAGAATAGGAAAGAAAGGGGGCAGGGAGGGTAAGGAGGCTGAAAGAGGGAAGGGTGTTTATCAACAGAAGCAGTAAAGGTATAATGTTCTAGTGTTATTAATGCCATAATTGCTATGATTATCATCAGTTTTATTAGCAGTGTTAGTATTATAATTCTACTTTTTATCAATATTGTTTTATCATCTTTATTATCATTATTGTCATTATTAGTAGCGGTAGTATCATTGTCATTTCTCCAATGGTGTTGTCATAATCATTCTTATTTATCTTAAGTGTTAATGCTGTACCTGCTGCTGTTTCTTTTTCTTTTTCTTCTTTTACTGCTACCTTTACTATTTCCAATATTCAATGATTCAAATAATATATGGAACTGTCCGTTTTGTAATATATATACATATATATATATATATATATATATATATATATATATATATATATATATATATTTTTTTTTTCTCACGAGGCGATGCCTAATTAAAATGCAAACTATAAGCTATCATTATGATTCTCAGACCTCTCTACTACATCTCAAACCCTTCTTTCTAACACCTAACTCTAATAGCTCTGTGAGTTAGTTATCACCAATTTTCAGATTCTTCTATCGCACCTTTCTAAATCTTCTCTCTGATTCCTCTCCAACGCTGTTGTAAGTCATTTCTATCGGGGTTTTTCCTATTTTCTAACACTGTTCTTAAATATTTCCTAACACCGCTCTAAATCCTTTCTAAGACAGCTCTAACTTTTTTCTAAAAACCGGTTTAACTGCTCTCTAACACGGTTCTAATTCTCCTTTCTAACGCCGTTTTTGCTCTTTTCTAACACCTCTCCAACTCCTTTCTAAAACACTCCTCTCTATCTCCTTCCTAACATCGCTCTAAATCCTTTCTAAACACCAATTTAACTCCTCTCTAACACAGTTCTAATTCCCCTTTCTAACACCGCTTTTACTCTTTTCTAACACCTCTCTAATTCCTTTCTAAAACTCTTTTTCTGCTAAAAACTGCGTTAAAGGCTCTCTAACACAGTTCTAATTCCCTTTTCTAACACCTCTCTAACTCTCCTTTCCAACTCCTCTCTAACTCCCTTCTAACTCTCCTTTCTAACTCAGCTTTCTAACGACATTCTTACTCCTTTCTAACATCACTCTCTTTCTAACTCCTCTCACCAATCAGTCAATCTCGCCAACTCCTCACGCCCTTTCTCTTTCTCTCTCCCTCTCTCCCTCTCCCAGTTACGACGCCCGCGCCAACATCGACCGGAGTGCCGTGGGCGTGGGCGGCGGGCGGGCGAGGATGTCACTCAGCAGCGGCGGGACGTCACTCGTCATCAGCGACGCCCGGGCTGAGGACGAGGCGGAGTACAGGTGTCGGGTGCACTTCCGGTTGTCGCCGACGTGGACGCAGCGGCTCCTGCTTACCGTGCCAGGTAGGTAAGGGGTGGAGAGGGGGATGGGGGAAGGGGGAGGGGAAGGGGGGAGGATGGGGTAGGGATGAGAGGAACGGGGAGGATGGGGTAGGGGTGGGGGGAAGGGGGTAGGGGGGATGATGGGGTAGGGGTGAGGGGAAGGGGGAGGGGGAGGATGGGGTAGGGGAAGGGGGAGGGGGGGAGGATGGGGTAGGGGTTAGGGAAGGAGGGCGGAAGGGGTGAGGAAGGTGGGGAGAGGGGAAGGGGTTAGGGGGAGGGGAAGGGGTGAAGGGGATAGGAGACAGGTAGGAGTAAAGGGAAGAGGGGATGGGTCGCTTGCTTACCGTGCCAGGTAGGTATTGGGGAGTGGGGTGGAAGGGACGAAAGGGGAAGGGGGTGAAGGGGATACGGACAGGGGGGGGGTAAGAGGTAGAGGGGAGGGTCGTAATGAAGGGGATAAGGATGCACTTCCGGCTGTCGCCGACGTAGGTAAGAGGAGCAGAGGGGAGGGAGGAGGGGGTGAAGGAATAAGGATGGGGAGGCAGTGAAGGCAACGGGGTCGGGTAGGGATGAGGAGGTGAGGATAAGGAGAAGAAAGTGGGGAGATGAGAAGAAGAAAGAGGATATTGAGGGAGAAGGGGAAGGATGAAGAACAAGGGAACAGGGGAGTAAGGGAAAGAAATGGATTGGGGTGAGGGGAAGAAAGAGAAGAGAAAAAAAGGGGAAAGGGAGGCCAGCTCACTCTACCAAGCAGGTGTTGGGGAAGAGGGGAAAAGGGGGAGGAGAGACAGCTGCAAGGATGGCTCGTATGGGGGAAGAGAGAGATAGAGGGGAGAAAAGTAAGTGTGAGGGGAAAAGAAAGTGAGAAAGACCCGAGAAGTAGATCAAGATGAGGGAAAGAAAAGGGGAAAGGGGATAGAAGATGACCCTTGCTTTTCGGTAAGAGATGGAAGGGGATAAGAGGGAGAGAAGAAAGTTTGCAGAAGGGAGATGGATGGGTAGGCAGATAAATACATTCACAATCAGATTGATAGATTGGTCTATTGATAGATAGAGAGTGGGTGAGTAAATGAGTGAGAATGAGATAGACAGGGAGACAGACGGATAGACAGAGAGATAGATAGATAGACAGATAGATAGATAGCGAGATAGATAGACAGATAGATAAACATAGAATGAAGAGAGATAGATAAATGGATAAATAGATGGATAGATAGATAGATAGACTGATAGATTGATAGATAGATAGATAGACAGATAGATCGGTAGAGAGATAGACAGAGAAAGAGAGAGAGAGAAAGAGAGAGAGAGAGAGAGAGAGAGAGAGAGAGAGAGATAGATAGATAGATAGATAGAGAGAGAGAGAGAGAGAGAGAGAGAGAGAGAGAGAGAGAGAGAGAGAGAGAGAGCATACAGAGATAGAAACTGTGTAAAAGTGACCAAGTTAATGAATATCGACCTCTTTCATAATAATAATACAAATAATAAATCTCAGTCATGCACACACGATGTATACCCCCTCCTCCCCCCCCCCCACAACCCACCCAGCCACCCATGCCCCCCGTCCCCTCAAGGCCAAATCTGTGCAAACAAAACACCTATTCACAGGTACCCTCGCATTCTCTTTCTCTCTCTCTCTCTCTCTTTCTCTGTCTCTGTCTCTGTCTCTCTCTGTCTCTCTCTCTCTCTCTCTCTCTCTCTCTTTCTCTCTCTCTCTCTCTCTCTCTCTCTCTCTCTCTTTCTCTATTTATCTATCTCTCTCTCTCTCCCTCTCTCTCTTTCTCTATCTATCTATCTCTCTCTCTCTCTCTCTCTCTCTCTCTCTCTTTCAATCTCTCTCTCTCTCTCTCTCTCTCTCTCTCTCTCTCTCTCTCTCTCTCTCTCTCTCTCTCTCTCTCTCTCTCTCTTTCTCTCTTTCTCTTTTTTTTTTATCTATCTATCTCTCCTCTCTCTCTCTCTCTTTCTTTCACTCTCTCTCTCTCTCACCCTCTCATTTCTTCACACGAGACAACAACAAACCGCAAAAAATGAATAATAAGATAAAATAACATGAAATTAATAAAAGAATAAATAAATAAATAGAATCCCTCACGTGCTGCCTATGAGTCAGATATTTTTCCACGACATAAGTGACAAAATTTCTTATCAAGACCAACGTCATTCTCTTTTCTTTCTGCCTTTTCGGTCCTGCCCTTTCAAGAGGTTGGCAGGGAGGGGGAGGGAGAGGGGTAGAGGGAGGGAGAGGAGTAGAGGGAGGGAGAGGGGTAGAGGGAGGGAAAGAGGTATAGGGAGAGAGGGGGGAAGGGAGGAGGAAGAGAGAGAGGAGGGAGAGAGAGAGAGGAAGGGATAGGAGTAGGAAGGGAACAAGGAAGAAGAGAGGGAAGTGGTAGTAGGGGAAGGAATGGTATGAGAGGAATGGG
>NC_091555.1:6740666-6745666 GCF_042767895.1 Penaeus vannamei | reverse complement strand
TCTCTGTCTGTCTGTCTCTCTTTCTCTGTCTTTTTCTCTCTCTCTTTCTTTCTGTGTGTGTGTGTTTGTCTGTCTGTCTCTCTCTCTCTCTCTCTCTCTCTCTCTCTCTCTCTCTCTCTCTCTCTCTCTCTCTCTCTCTCTCTCTCTCTCTCTCTCTCTCTCTCTCTCTCTCTCTCTCTCTCTCTCTCTCTCTCTCTCTCTCTCTCTCTCTCTTTCTGTGTGAGTGTGTGTGTGTGTGTCTGTCTCACTCTTTGATGAGCTCTCTCTCTCTCTCCCTCTATCTATCTATCCATCTATCTCTCTCTCTCTCTCTGTGTTTGTCTGTCTCACTCTTTGATGCGGTCTCTCTCTCTCTCTCTCTCTCTCTCTCTCTCTCTCCTCTCTCTCTCTCTCTCTCTCTCTCTCTCTCTCTCTCTCTCTCTCTCTCTCTCTCTCTCTCTCTCTCTCTCTCTCTCTCTCTCTCTCTCTCTCTCTCTCATCTGCTCTCTCTTTCTCTGTCTGTCTCTCTCTTCCCCCTTCTCTCTCTCTCTCTCTCTCTCTCTCTCTATCTTTCTCTCTCTCTCTCTCTCTCTCTCTCTCTCTCTCTCTCTCTCTCTCTCTCTCTCTCTCTCTCTCTTTCTCTGTCTGCCTCTCTCCCTCTCTCTCTCTCTCTCTCTCTCTCTCTCTCTCTCTCTCTCTCTCTCTCTCTCTCTCTCTCTCTCTCTCTCTCTCTCTCTCTCTCTCTCTTTCTCTCTCTCTTCTCTCTTTCCCCTTCTCTCTCCCTCTCTCTCTCTCTCTCTCTCTCTCTCTCTCTCTCTCCCTCCTCCCTCCCTCCCTCCTCCCCCCCCCCCCCTCTCTCTACTTTCCTTCTGATCTTTCCCAAACGGATCCTGTGCCGCATGGACGCAGCTTGTAATCTCTCGACCCTAACATTGCATACAGCTTGTACCTTTGCACGATCATGCAACATTCACACATGTCAAAGGTTTTGGTTTCTTTAATCCTTGTGACACGGGTATCCCACAGTACTCTTTATGCGTATGTGTGTTCGTTGTTGTGTTTGTGTGCGTTTGTGTGCGTGTGTGTACGTTAGCGAGCGTGCGGTCAATTGGGATATTTTTTTTTACCTTTTTCATCAATGTTGCATGACCTATTTTTTTATTTTTCCATCTTTGAATATTGCGTTTGACACGAACTCTCTCACACACATGCCTGCAATACGAAAATCTGAACGTCCATAAAATTTCACAGCTCTCCAAAGCGGCGGGTCTCTTCCATGCATCAAAATCTGTCAAAAATTCTCGCGATATAAAGCCAACAAAAGGAGCTTTATATCGCAGTCCCATCGAGCTCTGATTGTCGATTCGATAATAAGATTTTGTGCTGATAATAGATTTTTTTTTTCTTTTTTTTTATGGAGTGGGTTTGGGGGGGGGGGTCGAGGAGAAAAATAGCAAATTAATCTCGCTGTATAAATTGGGTGAAAATGATATAAAGTAAGTGTCTATGGTACAGTTGATGTTGAATTTTGCAAGGAAAAATATACGAAAAATATGAAAACATGGATGATAAAATATTCAAGGGAAAAAAATGAGTTGAGAAAATTATTTGTATAAATCTTCAAAACCTTTTACACAACCATTAGTTCTACCGTTCGTTATGTTGTAGGGATATCTGTATCATAAATTCAAAGCAGGATATGCATGCTAAAAGGAAAGAAAGAAAAAAACAAAACAAAAGTTCACACGAACAGTAAAACTGACCGTAATCTGTGAACTGTTTTTTCTTTCTTTCTTTCTTTCTTTCTTTCTTTCTTTCTTTCTTTCTTTCTTTCTTTCTTTCTTTCTTTTTTTTTTTTTGACAAATTCCATCACACGATATCCGACTACATATCATGTAAAATATTACTTCAGAAAAGCATATCCATTACATTTGCGTCTGACTGGATTTGAATATTAGTTCATTTTCCATTTTCTTGTACCATATATATACCTGTTGCTGTTAATTTATGTTTCTATTTTTCATTTTGTTTGTTTTTCTTTGTTGTTGCTGTTAATTTCTGTTTCTATTTCTCATTTTCTTTGTTTTTCTTTGTTGTTGCTGTTAATTTCTGTTTCTATTTTTCATTTTGTTTGTTTTTCTTTGTTGTTGCTGTTAATTTCTGTTTTTTATTTTTCATTTTGTTTGTTTTTCTTTTTCTTTTCTTTGTCTCTGGCTATTGATGATGTGATTCTATTTTCGGATTATTACTATTATCATTGTTATTTTTATTGCCTTTATTACCATTCCCTCATACTAGGTAGAATGATTATTTTCCTCATTATTATAATTAGTAAGAGGAAAATGTGTCGAAGAAGGAAAGGGAAACAGAGGTGGAGAAGAAGAAGAAGAAGAAGAAGAAGAAGAAGAAGAAGAAGAAGAAGAAGAAGAGCAAGACGAAGAAGAAGAACAAGAACAAGAGGAAAAGGACGAAAAAGATAAAAGAAGAGAAGGAAGAAAATAAGAAAGATAAAAAGAAGGAAAACCGAATAAGAAGAATAAGAAAAAGAAAAAGAAAAGAAAGAAGCAAAAGAAGAAGAAGAAATCAAGAAAAAATAAGAAAGCTACGAACAAGAAAATGAAGAAAAAGAAAAATAAATTCCGAGGAAACAAGAAAGAAAAAAAGAATAAATTAACAACAAAAAAAACTTTAAAAACGAGAAAAAAAGTAAAAAAAAAAAGAAGAAATCAAGAAAATGAAAAACAACAACAACAACAACAAAAAACGAACGAGAAAAAAAAGCAAAAAAAAAAAGTCCACATCTCAATCTCCCAGCGCCGCATCTTGAGAAACCATAGGCCGCGCGACTCTCTCTCTCCCACGCCAGTCAAAGCATCACAGGAGTTTAAAAGAGGCAGACGAGGGTAAAGCAATTTCACGGACATGACAGCGGCTGACATTAACCAATATTAACTGGATTATTGGGATGCGGTAAGTAGGTTAGCCTGATTAGGATGAGGAGAAATGAGGGATGACGGTTCTGTGGCGAGAGAGAGAGAGGGAGAGGGAGAGAGAGGGGGGGAGAGGGGGGGAGGGGGGGAGGGAGGGAGGGAGAGGGGAGAGAGAGAGAGGGGGGGATGGAGAGAGAGAGAGAGAGAGGGGGGGGAGGGGAGAGAGAGAGAGCGGGGGGAGGGAGAGAGAGAGAGAGGGGGGGGAGGGGAGAGAGAGAGAGAGGGCGGGGGTAGAGAGAGAGAGAAATAGAGAGAGAAAGAGAGAGGGAGGGAGAGAGACGGCCAGAGAGAGAGAGAGAGAGAGAGAGAGACGGCCAGAGAGAGAGAGAGAGAGAGAGACAGACGGACGGCCAGAGAGAGAGAGAGAGAAAAAAGAGTCATTCTGATCAAGCTCACCGACCAAGTCAGAAAGAGAAAAATATAGGCAGACAGAGAGGTAGATAGAAAGAGATAGGAAGAGAACGAGAGTGAGAACGAGAGACAGCGAGAGAGAGAGAGAGAACGAGAGCGAGAGACAGCGAGAGCGAGAGAGAGAGAGAGAACGAGAACGAGGAAGACCGAGAGAGAGAGATAAGCAAACCGCCAGAAGCTGAGAAACATGCGAAAAAAAAACACGAAGACAAGTTAACCAGACTCCCAAAAAGAAAACCAGACAGCGAAACACAAAACAAACAAGCAGACAAAATCACAGAGAAGAAAGGAAGAAAAAGAGATAAACAAAGAAAGAAGTCAGAAGACCAGAAAAAGAAAAGAAAAGAAAGACAAGAGAGAGAGCTCAGCATCTTAGAGATCATCAAGGCGGCACTCGAACATGAAAGACTTGGTCCATGTTATAAAAAAGGGGAAAGTTTTCTCATATCTGCAAATACTTGTGTTGTCTTTATCGTGTTGTTTCTATTCAGATTTCCTTTCTCTTCTTCTCTCTCTTTCTTATCCTCTTCTTTATCGTGTTGTGCTATTCAGATTTCTCTCTTCTTCTTCTCTCCCTTTCTTATCCTCTTCTTTATCGTGTTGTTTCTATTCAGATTTCCCTTTTCTTCTTCTCTGCCTTTCTTATCCTCTTCTTCTCTATCGTGTTGTTTCTATTCAGATTTCCCTCTTCTTCTTCTTCTCTCTCTTTCTTATTTTCTTCTTTATCGTGTTGTTTCTATTCAGATTTCCCTCTTCTTCTTCTCTGCCTTTCTTATCCTCTTCTTCTCTATCGTGTTGTTTCTATTCAGATTTCCCTCTTCTTCTTCTTCTCTCCCTTTCTTATCCTTTTCTCTATCGTGCTGTGCTATTCAGATTTCCCTCTTCTTCTTCTCTTCCTTTCTTATCCTCTTCTTTATCGTGTTGTTTCTATTCAGATTTACCTCTTCTTCTTCTTCTCTCCCTTTCTTTTCCTCTTCTTTATCGTGTTGTTTCTATTCAGATTTCCCTCCTCTTCTTCTTCTCTGCCTTTCTTATTCTCTTCTTCTCTATCGTGTTGTTTCTATTCAGATTTCCCTCTTCTCTTTCTTTCCCTTTCTTATCCTCCTCTTCTCCTTTATCTTTCTTTTCTTATATGACTATGCAGCGTATCTGCAGCTTATTTTTCTTTCTTTCTATATGTGTTTGGCGAATAGTTATTGCGTATATCTTTGGAAACGTTTTAGGGAACGTTTTTAAGTTCTTGTGGCTGGCGAAAAGAAAGAAAAAAATACTGTTGATAATAATAATAAATTTGAAAATGATGATAAGATCAATAATAATAGTAATGATGATAAGGATGATGAAAAAATAATACTGATAACAATAATAAATTTGAAAATGATAATAATGTCAATAATAAGAGTAATGATACTAATAATGATGAAAAAATAATACTAATAACAATAATAAATTTGCAAATGATGATAATGTCAATAAGAATAGTAATGAGAATAATGATGATGAAAAAAATAATACTGGTGATAACAATAATAAAAATTTGAAAATGAGGATGATATCAATAAGAATAGTAATGATAATAATGATGATGAAAAAAATGATATTGTTGATAACAATAATAA
>NC_091555.1:6710666-6715666 GCF_042767895.1 Penaeus vannamei | reverse complement strand
ACGAGTAATAATAATGGTAATAACAAGGAATGTTGTAATTATGAATTTGATTACAATAATTATAATGAAAGATATGGTAATAATAAAGATGATCCTGGATATAATACCCCTCCCTCCTTCCTTCCCCTGTCCTATCGTCTCTCTTGTTTATTATTCTCTCTCCTCTTCCCTCCTTTCTTCAACTTCTGACCACTCCCTTCTTACTTTCCTGTTCCCTTATCCTTCCTTCTCTTTTTCCTTCCCCACTTTCATTCTCCTCTTTTCCTTACTCCCTTCCCTCACCTATTCCCTATCATCTCCCTCTCTCTCCCCACATTCTTCTACATTTAACTCCCTCCTTCTCCATCCTCCTCCTCCTCTCCCACCTTCACTTCCCTCCTCTCTTCTCCTCCTTACCACCTCCCTCACCTTCATACTCCCCCATCCCATCTCCCTCCTGCCCTTTTGCCTCCTAGCCTCTCCCGTCCCCCCTATACTGTCCCCTCTCCTCCCCTCCCTCCTGCCCTTTCCCCTCCTCCTCTTCCTCCTTCCCATCCCATCCCCATCCTCCTTCCCTCACTCCAGCCCCTCTTCCTCCTACCTCCCAACCCGAACCCCCTACCTCCCTCCCCACCTTTTCCCTCCTTACCTCCCCCCTCCCCCACCAATCCCCTCTCCACCTCTTCCCCCCCATACTATCTCCGCCCCCCCTCCCTCCTGCCCTTTCCTCTTCCCATCCCATCCCCCTCCTCTTACCCCACCCCAGCCCCTCACCATCCTACCTCCCTTCTCCCCTTTTGCCTCCTTACCTCTCCCCTCCCCCCAATCCCCTCTCCTCCTCTTCCCCCCCCATACTATCTCCTCCCCCCCTCCCCCTCCTTCCTCCCTTCGTCCATCATCTTCAGAAAATGGAATATAAAGGCTCCCCTTGTATCCTGTAACGAACCTGGCCGTCCTCTTGTCAACTCAATTTTGCCTATGATGGCCTTAATCACACTCTCTATATATAAAGCTTTATCGCGGTATTAAAACTGTCGACGGGTCGGTTTTTCGTCCGGATTTTAGAAATTGTAATTAAGATTAATTAGGGGGTATTAAGCTTTTTTTTCCTGGTAAATGAATTGTTGTGTCTTGGTGATGTTTCTAGTTTTTTTCGTTTTTTTTTATAATCGTTACGCTCTCTGCCTGTCTGCCTGTCTGTCTGTCTCTCTCTCTTTCCCTCCCTGCCCTCCCCCCAACTCTCTCTCTCTCTCCCTTCCTCCCAACCCCCTCTTTCTCTCTCTCTCTCTCTCTCTCTCTCTCTCTCTCTCTCTCTCTCTGGCTCTCTCTCCCTTCCCCTCTCTCTCTCTCTCTCTCGATTTATTTGTCTCCACACGTTACCTTTCCCACCTACCCACCAACAAAAAATTAGATAAATAACCCTTCTCTATATCTAATTACCTATCCTTACCTAGCGTATCTAAAACACGTATGTAACACATCATCAACCTCATTCTAATGATCAAACACTACACATCTAATCCCCAAATATCTCTCTCCAGGGGCGGGTTGTGGGCGTCGGCGGGCGTAGGTGGCGGCGGGACAACTCCTCGCTCGTGGTCACGCCCGTTTCTCGCGAGGACGCCGGGTTGTACACCTGCTTAGCGTCCAACACCGAAGGGGATGGACACTCCAACGCGGTGCTTCTGAGGGTGGCGCGTAAGTCGTGTGTTTCTGAATCGGGTTTGGGAGAGTTACCCCTTCCATCCCGTTTTCTATGATTGTTTTTTTTTCTTTTTCTGTTGTGGGTGTCTTGTGTTTCTGAACTTTTTTTATTATGCTTTTCGTTCTGTTTGTTTTCTTGTCTGTCTGTGAGTTTGTTTGTATGTCTGTGAGTCTGTTTGTTAGTCTCTCTCTCTCTCTCTTTTCCTCTCACCCTCTCCCTCTGTGTGTGTGTGAGTGTGTGTGTGTTAGTGTGTATGTGTGTGTGTGTGTGTGTGTGTGTGTGTGTGTGTGTGTGTGTGTGTGAGAGAGAGAGAGAGAGAGAGAGAGAGAGAGAGAGAGAGAGAGAGAGAGAGAGAGAGAGAGAGAGAGAGAGAGAGAGAGAGCTTGTGCGAGCGTTCGCGTGTGTGTTTATACAGATAAACACAAAGTGACCCAGCCATAAAAATAAACACAAAGACACAGTAAGTTACTACATATAGCATTCACCTACTCATACTTTTTGTCTGGAGAAGTTTCATGTCCATGTATATCATTTACATATTTTACAGTGTACCATAACCTCAGTTCCTGGGAATTATGTGAAAAGTTACGGAAAAAAGTTTGTATTTATGTCCCCACGCGCATACAAACACACCACCTACGTTTGTATGTGTAAGCAGTGTTTTCCTCGAAGCCCAAGAGGTCATTACTTCTTTTTAGCTCCCTTTTGTGATAATTTTACCCATCCGTGTCGAGTTAGGAAGAAATTGCATAGGTGTTAACGTACTCTCGGCATCCTCAAGTATCGTCCTTGTATGAATAGGTGTTTGGGAATATATCATCTATTGTAACCGTTAGGTTTTTTTCGTCTCGTTCTTTGTCAGTCACTTCAGTCAGACAAGAAATGTTCAATTTGATTTATTTTCACTGGATTAATTTTATTATTAATCTTTTACTTAGGAAAATCAGATTCGTAATGCCACAGATTTTTTATTCTTCATTCCTTGACCTCCAGACACGCCGTACTGCTCGGGGAATCCCCAGCGGCACTACGTCGTGGCCAAGAACACGACGGTGACCCTCACGTGCCAGGTCGAGGCCGTGCCGCAGGACCTCACCTTCGAGTGGAAGCTCGCGGCGCCGCCCATCACGCCCCTCGTCGTCGGGAAAGACTCGGGGGGCGGGGTCGTGACGGGCGAGGGACCCCCCAAGCGCATCCCCAGCCTGATCAACCTGACCCCGGGCCACCCGCAGGAGCCCGAGCCCTGGGTCACCCCCGCCCCCCGCCCCTACGAGGTCCCCCTGCCGGCGTCGTGGGAGGAGACGTCGAGGGAGGAAGCCAACGCGAACGAGGCGCTCCTCAACCACCGGCTGGACCCCGACAGCCCCACGCGGTCGGTGGTTTCCATCACGCCCACCGCGCCCGCCCAGATCATCTGCTACGCCCGCAATCGCGTCGGGCGCACCAGAGTCCCCTGCACCTACACCCTCACGGTCGTTGGTAAGTACTCGCGTCAATGGTCGCCAGATTCCTTACATACAACACTTAAACGTAATTGATAAGAATTAACCAACGTGATTTAAGTCCCAAAACACATACACAATGCAAGTAAATCACAAGACGTAAACTACATCTATCACAGAGAGAACATGTGCTCATCATCAGTTGTTGTTACAGAGTCGTAATACAACCGGAAGTGAGGTTGCATTATGTAAACGTTGCAGGTCGAAATGAAAGGGCTCCCGCAAACTCTATTACTGCCGAGCGTGAAATTTACAATGGCCGTTCAGAGGAGGGGAGGGGGAGGAGGAGGGGGGGGGAGGGGTGGGGGTCACGCTTCCATTTTCCTGCTGATAAAACACAAAAAAAAAAAAGAAAAAAAAAATCATTTACAGCTACTTAATTTGAGACCCGGACTATTTGGCATGATAATCATATTAGTGATTATAAAATCCCGGGAAAGCTTTATTAACTGAAAGTGGGGCAAGGTAATTCATACGCCACAGAAGTTCAAAAATTGGTACTTTCTATTTCAAACGAGATTTGTATTTTTCTTTTGTATGTATTTGATATTCTATGTTCCTCTTGTTTTTTTTTTTACTGTACATAGGTTGCTGTGTTTATGCACATTGCATTTTTCAGTTCTGGGCCATAAAAAAGTCATAAATCATTAGAAAAATGACGCTAAAAGGTTTATGTAATGATGATTTATGAAAACAGACGCCAAAATATCAATGAAAATGTGTAATTGTTGCATTACTCAGCACAGGCATTGTCTTGTGAATGAACAAAGATATAGAGATGAAAAGACCAACTCTGTTAGACGAATCTATCAGAATTTAGACGATATGTTTGTGTAAGTTAAAATGGTTAAGTGAAACCACAACCCGTTTATAGCATGAGTTTCAGTATATTCACGCACGTAATGTGACAGCAATATGCAGTTGCATTTATGTTAATCGCTAATCAAAAGTGGAGCGAGGTAGTCTACTGAGGGAGGATGACTAGTCCGGTTCTATAAAGCTTATGCATATTCACCATTACCAAATTCCCGTAATTCAATACAGATTATTAAAATTCGGACCGATTACCCTCAACTCCCAAAGTGGTTGGAAATGTATAATCTCCATTGCACAGTGGAAGATCCATCCGCAGTCATAGCAAGGAAAGGATCGAAAAATATGTTTAAAATCCCTCTAAAGTAATCTACCTGGATAGAAGGAACGAGAAAAGTGAAAGAGGAAATTCGGATCCATATAAGGAAGGGGCTCACATTACATTCAGCAAAAATCAGAACATCATAAGTCCATTACCTAAGAATACGATCAGGATGACGTCCCATCGCGAGTCTCCATTTGGCGGCCGTCAGAGATCCTAAAAATAGCTCATTCTCAGTCGATTCCAGGGACTCTAAAAGCAAGGACGCTACTTTATTGCATTCAGGTAGCGTGTCAGGTAAACCTCACGGGGATGGTTCGCAGTATTAGTCACGTCCTCGCCCGAAGTCCTCATAACACTGGCTTAATGAAGTGCTTCTGTGTGCCCGTGTCACTTTATGGGCTTGAGAGGATTTCACTGTCTGTGCGAATGGATGGATGTCACTCTGTCTTTCGGGTTGGGTGGATGTCTGGCTGTCAGTCTCTGCCTCTCCGTTGACTGTCAGTGTCTGTTTGTCTACATAGACGGATGGATTTATTTGGACTCTGTCTGTCTGTATGGCTAGATAGTTGTCATTATTATCTCTCTGTCTGTCCGAATGTGTGTATGCCAATCTTACTCCATGTCTTTCTGTCTATCTGTATGTATGCATGGATGGTTATCTGCCTACCATTAAGCG
>NC_091555.1:6683166-6688166 GCF_042767895.1 Penaeus vannamei | reverse complement strand
TATATATATAAATATAAATATATATATATATATATATATATATATATATATATATATATATATGCATATATATATATATATATATATATATATATATATATATATATATATATATATATATGCATATATATATACGTACATATATACATACATATATATATATATATATATATATATATATATATATATATATATATATATATATATATATATATATATATATATATATATATATATATATATATATATATATATATATATATATATATATATATATATAAATATATATATGCATACATATACATACATATATATAAACATACATACCTACATACATACATACATATATAAATATATATATATATATATATATATACATATATATATATATATATATATATATATATATGTATGTATATATATACATATATATATGTATATATATATATATATATATATATATATATATATATATATATATGTATATATATATATATATATATATATATATCAACACACAAATATATATATGCATATATATATATATATATATATATATATATATATATATATATATATATATATATATATATATATATATATATATATATGTATATATACATATATATATTATATATATACATATATATATATATATATATATATATATATATATATTTATTTATATATTTATATATGTTTATATATACGTATGCATATGTGTGTGCAAGCGTGTATACTTACATATTTACTTATATATAAATATAATATCAGGAAATAAAAGGGTACATTCCATTGCATTATTCAAAAAAGTTATCAAAATGAATTATCCGGAAGGACTACTCGGCCCAAATCAGCTATTTACTTTTAATTAGCGTCTGATTTTGAAATAATTTTCGTGACATGCGGGGCTAATATTCATGCGCAATATTTTGGATAATTATCATTTGATTATGGCAATCCCTTTCAGAAAACTAGATTATGTAAATGATGTACTTTTTGGCACGGACACACATACACCTGTGCATATTAACTTTTACTGACAGACACTCACACGTTTATACATACACACACACACACATACACATATATATGTGTGTGTGTGTGTATGCATGTATATATAAATAAATAAATAAATAAATTTACATATATATATATATATACATATATATATATATATATATATATATATATATATATACATATGTATGTATATATATATATATATATATATATATATATATATATAGAGAGAGAGAGAGAGAGAGAGAGAGAGAGAGAGAGAGAGAGAGAGAGAGAGAGAGAAGAGAGAGAGACAGAGAGAGAGAGAGAGAGACAAAGAGAGAGACAGAGAGAATTAGAGATAGATAAGTAATAGATGGATGGGTAGATTGATAGGTAGAAATCGATAGACATAGAAGAGATAGGCATAGATACATATAGAAAGGTGGATTCAGCTCATTCTTCATTATTGTCTGGAATCATTTTAATAGATATAGGGAATTAATGAAATGAAGTGATACGCAGGTCACATTAAACCAATATGATTTATATTTTCGACACTAAATCGCCGTACAGCACATAATACAATACATAAACGAACTGTACGCCAAACGCCAACAAATAATGCAAATCACAATACCCACAAACACGCAGAAATCACACGTTCAAACAAACAAACAAACAAAACAGATAAACAGAGTCCCCTGCCCCCCCCACTTCCCCACCCCCACCCACCCGTCGACAACATAAATAATGACAAAGTCGTCCTGAGGAGCAACAAAGAGAGGCACACATTAATCTCGACCAGTGCCACCTGTAACAAATAACTTGATGATGGGAATTACATGTCTCTAGAGGAGAGCGATTATGTATTTATGGGTTTTATTTCGAAATGGCTTCTGGTGTCGAAGATCCTATGCGTGCAGGATGTGTTTTTGGCGGGGGGTTGGGGTAGGGGGAAGGGGTGATGGGAAGATATGTGGGCGTGTGTCGTGTAGATGTGAATGATAGGATAAGGTGAATATTTCGATGACGTACGCTTTGTAGCAGAAAGAGAACAGGGAGAAAGAGAAAGGAAGGTAGGCGACACAAAAATAGAGAGAGAATAAAACGGAGATAAAGAACGATAAATAATTAAATCATGATCTTAAATTCCCTCAAAGCACCGTTCGTAATACCACTTAACAGAGAAAGAATAAAACGAATATAAAGAACGATAAATGATTAAACCATGATCTTAAATTCCATCAAAGCACCGTTCTTAATACCACTTAACCCTATAACCAAATATATAACAATCAAAACAGGGACAAAACAACAAAACACAAAGTTAATGCAGTGTAAGGGACGCTACAGATGTCGACCTTCAGGGGGTAGTCAACTGTGGCGGGAAAAACCGTAGAGTTTTGCCCGGCCGGTGACGCCCGCTGACACCTGAAAGACATCTTGGAAATTAAAAGTATTATCAGTGTTTTTACTTCTTAAAATATTTTGTTTTGAAACCTGATATGAAAGATACAAAGTAGCGTCTCACTGTCAATAGATTAATACAAAAGTCTAATCCGGAGAAATTAAATGACATATTTTCGAATTGTGAAAACTTATCGAATGACGAGGCAGCCACGTATTGTTACGATTGTTTCCCTTATAATCACTGATAGCAGTGTAAGGAAATGTGATTTTTTTATATCTATAATTAAGATACTAAACAATAGCTACAACAACAAAATGAGAACAACAGTAATAACATCAACAGCTCTAACATCCCGAGCGACTGATAAATACATTTAGAAATAACAACTTAATAACGATTAATAACAATAATGATAGTAATATCAATAGTAATGATAGTAGTGATGATAAATAGTGATGATAATAATAATAGTAATGATAATGGCAGTAATGATAGTAATAATAATAATGATAATAATAATAATAATAAAAAAAAAATAATAATGATAATTATAATAATAATGATATCGACAATATTAACAATAATAATAATAATACTGATAACAATGATAATAATAATAATAATAATAATAATAATAATAATAATAATAATGATAATAATAATAACAATAATAATAATAATAATGGTGACAGTAATAACAATGATAATAATAAGAAGAAAAAGAAGAATTACTTAGTAATAACTTGAGAACAGACAAAGAGCATCCGAAGACTTCCAGTGGCTTTTCTTCATTGTTTCTTTATCTTTATCATTCTGCGTTGGTTTATTTGGTGTTTTTTTGTTATGTTCATTGGTGTTAATGTTATCATTGCTGCCTTTCGTCTTTATTCATGATCTTAAATGTTATCATGACTATAGACATTATTGATTATTATATTACACTTATTAACTATCACCGTCATCATTGTCGTAATCATCATCGTCATTGTCATCGTCATCGTTATCATCATCATCATCATCATTATCATTGTCATCATCATGATTATCGTCATCCTTTTCCTTATCACTATTATCATTATTATTGTCTTTATCAAAACAATTATCATTATCATTATCATTATCTTTATCAGAACAATTATCATTATCATTATAATCATTATCGTTATTACTATTATCATTTTTATCATTATCATTTCCATTGTTATTCTGAATCACTACATTCATCTTTGTCATTATTAGCATCAATATCTGCAAATCAAACCTGTATTTCATATCATCCTATGAATTACAGGTTGATATTTCCTTTATCACTTAAGATTGCCAACCTTCATTTATTTTCTATATTATCATTATTATTATTATTATTATTATTATTATTATTATTATTATTATTATCATTATTATTATCATCATTATTATTATTATTATTATTATTATTATTATTATTACTATCATTATTATTATCATTATTATTATTATCCTTCTCCATCTATTTTTCCTTATTCGGTAGCACAGTTGTAGATACAAACAGGTAAGACCTCACACCTTTAACACGTTGCACATACACCCAGCGTGATACACAATACTAATATACATATAAATATTTTACTGAATCTCGTAGAAATCTCATCAGTGCTAAAACATATAGTAAAAGTTCACTGCTTTCCACTGTATGGATTCCCCCTTTTATGACGTTCACTCTGGTTATAAGATTTTTTTACGAGGTCCAACTAAACGGCCGTTTCCTTTATAACAGAATATAACCTTACCATTAATATCCAAAGTAATGTCTATGTCACTGTTATTGTTGTTACTGATATTGTTATATATATATTTTTTTCTTTTTCGCTTTTTCTTATTTGTATTTTTTGCTTTCTTTTTTCTTTTTCTTTTCTTTTTTTCGCTTTTTCTTATTTTTCTTTTTCTTTTCTTTTTTATTCTTTTTCTTTTTTCTTTTCTTATTTTTTTCTTTTTCTTTCCTTTTCTTTTCTTTTCTTCTTTGCTTTTTTCTTCTTCTTTTACTTATTTACTTTTCTTTTTATATTTCATTTTCTTTTTTTCTTTTCTTATTTTTTACTTTTTCTTTTCTTATTCTTTTCTTATTTGCTTTTTTCTTTTTTTACTTATTTTCTTTTAATTTTCTTTTCTATTTTCTTTTCTTCTTTTTCCTTTTCTTTTCTTATTCTTTTCTTTTCTTTTTCGTTTTTTTCTTTTTTTCTTTTCTTTTCTATTTTCTTTTTCTTTTCTTTTTTCTTCTTTTTTTTGGGGGGGGGGGGGGATTTTATGGATATATCGGTAGTGATAGAAATGTATATGCTAATCATACTGAAAGTAATAACAATACCACTAATTGTAATAAGATTGTGTATTACATCATCATTGATATTGTATTCATCTTCATGGTATTCATAAGAATGATAATGATGATGATGATAAAGATGATTATGATGGTGATGGTGATGATGACGATGATGATGATATAATGGTGATGGTAATGGTGATGATGATGATGATGAAGATGATGATGATGATGATGGGGAGGAAGAGGAGGAAGATGTGATGATGAGTATGAGCTGGCAAATAT